>NW_015555817.1:521175-534625 GCF_001515605.1 Sinocyclocheilus anshuiensis
TATCTCTTTGGATTTGATACTTTAGTCTTTGCAACTTTACAGATCTTCTTTATGCACCAAGAGCTTGTAACACTCCAAAGAGAAAGGAAAAATTGAAATCGCATCATATGACCCCTTTAAATTACAAGGCGCTAGTCCTGTTGAGTAATAGCTTGTGATGTGTTGTGCTCCTCAAACAGCCCCTGCAGATCCTCCACGGGCTGAACATTATTTCGTGTGAGCCGAGATGTTTTCTGAGCATCAGTCCTGAGTTTCTCAAGGTCTCTGTTACTTCAGGGTATAAAAAAGTGGATGCATGAGAAAGAGAAATGCAAAGAGAGTATTTTAATGTGACCATCATTATATATGAAGTTCATATAACAAAAAGTAAGTTATTGAATAAGACTCAGATCTCTCTTACCTAAGAGGAATCAGGACAATCCCAGTGACAAGATTTAGCTGCTCCATTATCCAGACACGACTTGGAGAGTTCAGCTATATGAGGATGAAGAAGCAAAGCCAAAGACAGCATTATTAATTCCTTCAATCAATCATTATTATACCATGCATCAACTAAGACACATGTATTCTCTATGCTTTGTACAGTACTAACATTGAAAGGGGGGATATTGGTGTCTGAGCCAGTTTTGTAGATCCAGTTCATAGTTTTCTGTAGAATCACTGCTTGATGTGTCAGATGCTTTAGGTACTCTGAACTTTCTTGGGTCTTCTCATGTGCTTCTCCGACCTATTAAAACAGCATTTATGAATATCTAGACTAGAGCCGTGTCCGAAATCGCTCACTCGTTCACTAATCCCTATATAGTGTATGGCAGTTGAGTGCACTATGGGGTCATAGGATGCCCATTTTCCACAAGTTGACATGATCCTTTAGGGTCTTAATGAAAAGTCTGTAACATAGTTTGGTTAAAATTTCTCAATGGTAGTGTAAAAAACACCTTTTTTTTTACCCTGTCAAAAACAGCTCTTTTCAGATCAAGCCGTTTTTGTAGCATTTTCCTTTAAATGTTAATGAGCTCTGCTGCCCCCGCCCCTCAGCAATAACACTCAAAATGACTTTATATTGTAATTATACACACTCTCCCGAGCAGCGTTTTCAGCTCAGATAAGATAATGGTCATAGAGTGCCCTCAGGCGACCGTTAATTTTACATCAGAATGAATACGCTACCTACTGTGATTAACGAACATTCTTTAATTATCCACCAAATTATCATAATTTTTGTAAGTTAACAACGATGCCACCTCAGTAAATTAGTAAAATATTAAAGTGTACATTGGTTGTACAATCGAAATCAGAATGCATTGTGGGTAAAAAGTAGTGGACGAATGTAGGGAATGAAGTCGTTCACTCAGAATTCGGACAGCACTACAAAATGGCTGACACCAGATATAGTGCACTATATAGTGGATAGGGAGCGGTTTTGGACACAGCATAGATTTTAGACTAGAACGAATCTGCTCATCATTTTTGGGACTGTAATCATTCACCTGCTTCCTGTATATGCCATAACGCTCCTTTTCATGTGTCAGTGCAGCACGGAAATCTCCTTTACTTTCATGCACCTTTGCCAACAAGTGATGACTGCAAAGAGGGATAATAAAACATTTTTAATTTATGTTTTTTTGTTGTTGTCATGTTCAGAATTGATGAGTGCTGGATGTGTTTGTGTTTCTGTTGACTCTTCACCTTTGTGCCAGTTTGAGAGATGAGGGTCCCTGATATTTGGAGGTCAGGGCAAGGGCGTTCTCGAGGAACTTCAGGGAAAGGTCACAGGCCATCATACTATGAAGCACAAGACCTATCTTACTCTGTACAGGAGATGAATGCAAAATATGTTTCAGATAAAAGTGTTTTAATTTGGTTTTGTGTATTTAGTACTTAAATATCAAACATTTGCAAATATTTGTATGAGTATTACTTATCAATATTGTGGGAGACGCAAATACCATGGACATTTGAGACTGAAATTTATATGAATGTATGAACCAAAGTATTACTGTTCAATCATTTGGGGTCAGTAAGATTTTTTAAAATGTTCTTGAAGGATGTCTTTTATGCTCACCAAGCCTGTATTTATTTGATAATAATACAATAAAAACAAAAATATTGTGAAATATTATTACAATTTCAAATAACAGTTTTTTTATTTAAATATATTCAAAATGTAATTTATGCAAAGCTGAACATTCAGCATCTTTACTCCAGTCTTCATTGTCACATGATCCTTCAGAAATCATTCTAATATGCTGATTTGATGATTCAGAAACATTTATTATTATTAATGATGAGAACAGTTATTTTTCTGTATTGTTAGATGAAAATAAAATTCAAAATGACAGCATTTATTTAAAACAGAAATCTTTTGCGTCATTATAAATGTCTTTACTGTCAGTCCAATTTAATGTCTCATTAATTAATAAAATTAATAATTTCTTTTTTTTTTTACTCATAAAAATATTTAAATAGAAAGCAGTATTTTAAAATTGTTTTAAATTAATTGTTACATTTCACAATATTACAGTAATTGTTATGACTGTATTTTTGATCAAATAAATGCAGCCTTGGTGAACATAAGAGACTTCTTTCAAAAACATAAAAAATACCAAACATTTCAGCTGTAGTGTAAATGCTAGTGGACTTCTGAAAGGGGAAAAAGGAACTTTTATCAGATGTAAACTATTTAAATGAATGGAATATAATACATAAAACAATGTAAATCTCTTAATATGTGAAAATATACCAGAAAAACAAAACAAAACAAAAAAAAATAAAATAAAATAAAATAAAAAAAATGGAGGACAGACAGCATGTCACATTGCGGGCCACTACTTGAAGTTCAATGTCCGTGTTATTTATTATTATCATGTTGCTATCATTAGAACTCACATCCAGTAAAGCCATCTCAGGGTGGTCCTCTCCACACACCAGGAGCATCAGGTAGCGAGCACGGTATAGTAATCGCAGAGCTGTCACTGACTGGCCCCCAGCAAAGCAATAAAGACCAAGGTGCTTCTACACAAAGGGGAAACAACTTTAATTGTTCCATTTCGTATATTGACACCAACATAACTGTATGATACTACAGTAAACCAGAGTTAAACTTATTTGAATAAACAAAGATGTTTACTTACGTATTCCTGTATAGTGTTGGGATGCTCAATTCCCAGAACTCTCTCACTGATCAGCACTGCCCTCTGCTGGTGACTGAGGGCCTGACAGCATAAAATTCAAAGTTTGTTTCAAAATGATATATTTTGGCTCATCTGTCATTTTGGAACACGTGATACCTCCGCATAGTCTCCGAGGATGTAGTGTATGCGTCCCAGTAACCGCAGGCATATGCAGACATCCTGATGCAGAGCTCCGTAGACATTAGTGAAGAGACCCAGAGCCTGGCTTATTAACTCACAGCCCTCTTGCAGACAACCTAGTCACGCACAAATGAATAAAAAAAAAATGAGTAAAAATTAGAGATTGTTTTATTGTTATTTTTGTTTTGATATGCACTACTGTTCAAAGGTTTGGGGTCAGTAAATGGTTTTATATTTTGAAACAAATAATTATTTAGCAAGGATGCATTACATTGATCGAAAGTGACAGTAAAGACATTTACAATGTTACAAAAGATTTCTATTCTAAATAAATGGTGTACTTTTGATTCAACAAAAAAATCATCCAAAAAAAAATTGATCAGTTTCCACAGAAATAATAAGCAGCATAACTGATTCAACATCGATAATAAATGGTTCTTGCAATTAGCATTTTAAAATAATTTCTAAAGGATCATGTGACACTGAAGAATACATATTTAAAATAGAAAACAGTTGTTTTAAATTGTAATAATATTTCACAAAGTCAAATAAACAGCCTTGGTGGGAGTAAGAGACTAACAAACAAATAAATAAATAAACAACTTCAAACCTCTGAACACTAGTGTATATACATGTATATCAACAGTCCTTGTCTTTTTTATTTTTATTCACTTGTTCTTTTGTTTGTAAACTGCCTTGAGAAGCTAACTAAAATAATGTTTATTATTTTTATTATAATTAATAAATACTTTTAAATTTTGTTGATACATTCTAATAATTGTTGCCACTTAAATAAAATAAAATAAAATATTTTAGGCTGATAAAGTTTGTACCCTAGGTTATTCGTACACTCAGAGTTACTCTGAATGCTCACCTTGCTGTACTCTAGACTGACCACAATGCAGGAGATAAAGCGCATCACTGGACCTAGGGCTGATGTGCTTTACTACGGGGAAAATGTTAAGGATGTCCTCTTCAGTGAATACAGTTTTGTGCTCGGAATCAAAGTGATATTCTCTTAAAAGAATCTGAAGGAGAGATGGAGATGAATTAGCTATCAGACTTAAAGAGATGCACAGAGACTGACAAAAACTCATGTTAAATCATGTCTAGTACAAACTGATATACCTGAATGCCAGTTTTGATGGCGATCTCTCTGAGTAGGGTGATCCTCTGCAGCCTGCATTTGTCCACGGCCTCCTCCACACTTCCACTGCCAGAAAGAGATGAGATCCCACTCATATCAAATCATAGCACAGCATCTATTTTTGTTCAGAGAACAGGACACTCACCAGGGCAGGCTGTAATGGTAGTACTCCTGAGCCTCAGCTTTGATGGCCCTCCAGAGGTCAGTCGGAGTGAGGATGGACCAGGCGGTCACAGTGCCGCCCACGGACGCACGACTCCGCCTTCTTCGACTCCTGCGTCTAGAAGCGAACTTGTCGTTCTGCTGAATGACTCCGGCATCAGCGAAGGCACTCAGGAAGCAGTTGAGGAAATGGCTGACGGAGGCAGACAAGGCAGATGGCTCTACAGCCTTGGGCAGAGATAAAGGATTTTTGGCAAGGGTATCATAATGTACAACATTATATTAGTGATATCCCTAGCATTATAAAAACCATAAGCGATTTCTGGACACTCACCAGAAGATATGTCTTAAACAGATGTTTTGCACATCTGGTGATCAGCTCACAGAGTGCAATTCTCTGAAAAAGGTTCAAAAATGTTACTTTTTCAGATTTCATGCACATATTTTTCTTTTGATCTTACTAGTTCTTAATAATTAATACTTTTAATAATTTTCATTAAGATTAAATTATAATATTTGTAGTTCTTATAATTCTATTACATAATGTATTATTATATTTTATAATATCAGGATTATTTTAATTAAAATTAATATATTACATATATCATAATTACGTATTTATTATATTATAGTATAATAAATATAAAACATATATAAATACTTGAATTATTAAAATAGTTTAAAAGACCCAATTAAAAAAAGTGAAATCATAATTAGTACCCGAGATTTAAAAATAAATATTTTAATAATTAAGTATCACATTTGCATGCTAACAGTTCTCTGACATTGGTTCATGGTCATATGACATGCAGGTAAACATAAAATATTTCATATTTTTAGTAAGTGTTTTAATTGGATTGTTATTTTAAAATTATTTATTTTAATTTTGCATGATTTGATTGATTGTTAGCTTTTCATTAAACTCACAACCCCAGTTTGGGAAATCTTGACGTAATATAATGTTTAATACACTTCATGTTGTTAATTACAATGAATGGAATATATTTTCTTACTCTTTGTATTTTTACATCATTATGGTACAAGATTATCCTATTTAAATCAATGTGATAAATGAGTTAGGACAAAAGTAATCTAAAAGTATATATATAGTTGAATATTGTTAGCTGTTTGATTTGATGAATAGCTTTTGTCTGCTACATGTAAATGTATATGTAATTATAATTATCTCTAATACCTATTAAAAATATTATGCACAACAACTGTTTGCAACACTGATATTAAAAAGAAATGTTTCTTGAGCAATGAATCAGCATATTAGAATGGAAAAATGCCTGTGACATATTCAGCTTTGCTGTCACTGGAATAAATTTCATTTTAAAATATATTAAAATAGAAAACAATTATTTTTCATTTGTAATGATACTTCATCTTACTCTTTTTGCTGTATTTCTTGGCATTTTGAATGGCAGTGCACATGTACGTATAGATGTGTACGCTGCATTCAGAATTTTGCATGAGTGAAATACACACTCACATAGACATGATCAAGTCTTTCCTTCTGGGGTATCTTCTCAATATACTCCAGCACAGTTCCCAGGTATCGGATGTTGATGCCGTGCTGATGGAGAGCCTCTGTTAGTGTGACACCGTCTGTAGGCATTGATGTGTGGTCAAGGCAACTCTTCGTCTACAGAGACACATATAGTTAAAGATGTGATTCCTCTCATTCCTCCCCAGCGTTACACAAGGACAGACATCAGGGATAATCGGTTTTATCAGTTCAATCATTATAAAAAAGCAACTTACAAATGCAGGGATTTGATTGGAAATTAGAAACACTGCCGCATCCTTCAACTGCTGTTTCTGTTTCTGGATATCTTCAGTACTTTCCTTGGGAAAACGTACTCCTGTTAAATGAATGAAAATATTAGTAATGTTCATATTTAGCCATACACATATTTCTAATATTGTCTGCTGGTCCAAAAAGCTAACAGCGCACCTGCACAAAAGACGTTAGGGTTGAAATGTATGTCAAAAGTGTCCCCGAGGGAGGAGAAGACATGCTTTATTGAAGACCCCTGCTGGATGTTATTCACTGGCACATTTTTTAGGGAATGGTGCTCTGCGTCCTGGTCTTGGAGTGTGACAGTAGTTGAGGGAAGCTGAGGCGTAGTAATTGGATCACTCTTTATCGCAGATGTGCCAACGGCTTTGTCATGCTCAGTACTTTTGGAGACAATCTCCATGAATGTCTGGTATCTTATGACATACATATAAAAAGACTGTTTAGCTCAAAAACTCACATCAGGTTAATATCTGCACCATGATATAGAGTTTGTTTTCTTCATTCTGTGCATTTGATTTATTTTTACTGTTGCAAACTGCTACACCCAAAATGATTTGTGTGCTATTTACAATGAATTATAATAAAAGCACTGAAATAATCCTATAAATGTAGTACCATTAGAATAATTGTGTGATTGAATCTCACAAAACCTGTTACAAATCATATTTAACTACAAAATGAAAAGAAAAAAAAATGGCCTAAAGAAAATTAAAGATTTTGCATCTTGACACTGTTTTTATGACAATTAAGCTAATTTTCAATATAATTCAGTACTTTAATGCATTTATTTTATTTTTGTATCAATTTTTTTTTAATTTGCTATACTCAATTATTCTAATTAGATTCACATTTTTACTGATTAACATAAATTACTGTAATAAAGTAATTTGTTACTGTATTACAGCTAAAACAATGCATAATACAATTTCTTTTGTATTAAATATTATTTTTTTAATTCCATTTCAAATACTATTAAAATAATATTTAATACTCTACAATCTGACTATGATGCCTAAATAATTTACAATGAAATGCTATATATAATTTATCATTATATATATGATAGTGCGGTCAAACGATTAATCGCAATTAATCGCATCCAAAATAAAAGTTTTTGTTTGCATAATATATGTGTGTGCTCTGTGTATATTTATTATGTATATATAAATCCACACACATACAGTATGTATTTTGAAAATATTTACATGTATTTATATTTATATTCATATAATTTATATTATATATAAATCTATTTAATATATAAACATAAAATTTTTTCTGAAATATATACATGCATGTGTGTGTATTTATATATACATAATAAATATACACAGTACACATACATATATTATCTAAAGAAAAACTTTTATTTTGGATGCGATTAATCGCGATTAATGGTGGATTAATAATGAAAATGGTGATGCGTTCAATACTTATTTTACCCACTGTATATATATATATATATATTGTGGAGAAATGTGTAAAATATTAAAATAGGCTTCATTTTCTGTATGCAAATGTTATTGTTTGTTTTGTTTTTTATTTAGATGTTAGGGTAAAATGTGACATTCCTGACATGTTTTATGAGATTCACACATATATATATCATAAGGCAGGTGAATAGAATTACCTTTGCTCCACAAAGGCGTCAATGAGTTCCTGTCTCAGGCAGACCAGGCGATGAGGATGTAACTTTGGAAAGCCTAGTTGTTGACGCACAGGATTTAAATCCTCTCCTTCTACAGGAAGAAAGTTGAGGTCGGGCGGGAAGGTAAAAAGTAGATCCAGGATGTAGTGCCGTCCATCATTACCCACAATGCCCTTGTGCTCCACTGAGGAGCACAACTCTACTGCTGTATCATCTTTGTTTAGCACTAGGTGGCGCTGCACTCTCAGCTTCTTACTGGGTTTGCCAAGCAGCTCTAGATACCTTCACAGAGTATGAAATATTGTGGTTACATATACATATTAATTGTTTATGTAATTTCTAACACATTGTTAAAATAAAAATGATCCTTCTACCTGTCATCAGACACAACAGTCTTGCCAAAGTCAATGGAGCCATAGACGACACTCTGTTCTTGGTCACGCTCAAGAATTCCCGGCACGATAGTTTGGGCAGTAACGCGGTAGCCGCGGTAATCGATCACTACAGTGCCAATCAGGAAGAGGCCTTCCTGATCCACTGCCCAATAAGCTCTCACACCATTCAGGTCAAGAACAGGGGCGGCGTGGGCCGCAGCCTCACCTCCCAGATCTCTGTACTTGTCCCGCACATCGAAGCCTAAACTGAAGAAAATGTTGCTCCAGATGAACATTTGTTGTCGTGGTTCTTCACTAGGATTGATAGGCATCACGTTACCATCTACCACTGCCATGGCTCCTCGAGTGGCAGTGCTCACAAAATCACTGTTAGCCTAAAAAGTCAGTAAAATGTGGCCATTATTGGTCTAGTTTTTTAGATACCGACGTCAAGAACAGACAACAGAGTTTAGGTTTTTCAGAAGTCAGATTTGGTTTTTGGGTTCTGCTGTGTTGGTTAGTTTTTTAAGGGCTTGTTTACACCTGGTTTTCAATGATTCAAACACAAGGAGGCAACGCTAAATACAGGTGTAAACAGGGTCTAAAATGTTTCGAGCTTGTCGACTTTGAACCACTTCCAGAGGTAGTAAAAAACGCATTCAAGAGGACTGCTTCAGTAGTTTAGACGCTCATGTGGTCGAATACACTCGAACAGCCGCAAATGACTGCCTACATGCCATCCACTGACCTAATACATGAGTGCCATAGGACATATTTTGAGAAACTACACCAAAACAATTTATCAAAACTTTATGTTGAGCCAGAACACACAGATTATGCTTGAAATCACTGCTACTATTTGTATTCTTTCTATTAAATTATTTTTCCTTTCATTCAATAGCACCGTCACAATCGCTACTTTTGTGATACTGATATAGAGTGTGTCACACTCTATTATTGTATTAAGATGCATAGCTGAGATGCATTGCCATTTACATCTGGTCTTAACATGCATCATAAATGTATCTCATGTGACCACTTGGATTTCATCTAGACACTCCCCTATTATTTCATCACACTTTATACCAGATGTAAATGGCAATGCAGCTCAGCTATGCATCTTAATACAATGTATAAACAAGGCCTAAAAAACTAGAAAACATAAATTACTTTTGTAACTGTAAAAGCAATTTCTGTAACTTCTAAAACCTTTTTTGTTCTAAATTGAACACTAGGGTGGCACTTATTGGGGGGTAATTTGTTTTTTTTGTTTTTTTGGAAATGTTAAACTCTCACCCCCCTCATTTGTTTCTCCACTAGAAGTTAGTGGTGTATGCAAAATTCTATCCAGATAATTTGTCATTTAGGTTGTGCTCAACGAAGGTATCTTTTTATCAACAGGTACTTCAAGAGCTGATTGGTGATATTAGCAACATTTTTGTTCACTGATAAAATGTTGACTGTTTCTGATGTCAGAGATGAAGGGCAGTTGTGGCCTAAAGGTCACGGGTTCGAGTCTCAGTACCAGCAGGGATTGTAGGTGGGGGGAGTGAATGACCAGCGTTGTCTTCCAACTTCAATAACACGACTGAGGTGCCCTTGAGCAAGGCTGCTCTGGGTGTGTGTGAGTTGTGTTTACTACTCACTGCTGTATGTGTGCACTTTGATGGGTTAAATGCAGAGCACAAATTCTGAGTATGGATTACTATACTTGGCAACATGTCACGACAATGGCAGAACACTCTTAACTTCATTACGAGTGTTCGTTCCTAGGTCCAAGAGCTGGGACTCGAACTCGGGACACCTGAAGCGCAACAGCGCACTGTCCACAAGGCTATCGGCGCCAATGTAATTTAACATTTTAAGACTAACAACACTGTTCTGTGTTCTCGTTTTTAACATAATTCACAGTTTACTAATGTTTTTTTTATAATTATTAATTATGTGCTGTTATTGTCATTAAGACTATATTAAGAATTTCAACTTTGTTGAGCACACCCTAAACGTAGTCCAATCTCAGCAAAATTTGGTTTGTTTCCATTTCTCATTAAGGAGAGTTGACTGGGAGAGTGAGAGCAGAAGATTTCAAAAGTCCAAAAATAAGGGCCACCCTATTGAACACATATGATAAGTGGTAAAGATACCTTAAAAACAGCTCGGTCCCTCATCAGACGATCAGTCACGGTTTTCCTTGGAAGCTCTCTTGTGGTCTGAAGTTCTTCATTCCAGTCCCGGGCCTTTGTTCAACACAGAGGAATTGATTAAAATCGATTCATGTAACTGGCTTGTGTGCTGACTTTCAACATGTTTACCAGAGCAGGCACGTGTTCTTCATAACCCAGGCTGAAGGAGCTGACATCCTCTGCTCGAAGACAGTCCATTGTATGGTCAAGTGCTGGAGCAGTCCAGCTGAACAACTGGAAAGGTGTAGCAATCCTTTCAAAGGGGTGTGTGGACCCTCTAAAATAAGAGAGAAGTTAGAGTTCAATCATTTTTAAAGTAAATTTTGTACAACTATAATTTTATTTAGACCAGTACATATTTTGCAGGTCAACAAGACTTAAACATATAAATAAATTCATTTAAATACATTTCCTCAATAAATAAACAGTTCTAATTTTTAGGATCATTATGATTTTTTTGCACATTTTCCTCTAAAGGCTCAGTACTGTTATCAAAAAATAAATTTGTTTATTCTTATTTACTACGATTATCATTAGATTTTAATAATCTCATTGCTGTGATAAAGTTGAACTGATTTTCAGCTAAAAAAAAAATATATATATATATTTTTTGTATTACATATTATATTTTTGATATTTTAACTTATGTATTTAAACAGGGCAACAAATATCAAAAATATTTTACAATGTAAAGTACTATAATGCATAAATACCACTGTAGAATGTTTTAGCTAGAAATTGTGGCTTTTAATTGAGTAAAATTTAGGTGCAGTACCCATGCTTTAGCTCAGTTTTTTGGTACTCTTTTACTCCTTGTGAGAACTGGCATACCTCCTTTTCAGCAAGGCACTGAAGTTCTTCTTAAAAACTGGACTGATATGACCCAGGAGATCTAGCAGAGCATGACTGAGGACACTAGGAGTGGCTGGTTTCGGGTTAAAGCTGTAAGTCGTAGACCTAAGTGAACCAGATTTTAAAAATACATTTCTATTTGCCTTTTTGAGGGAAAGGACAATTTAGAAGACAACTGTACTCGGTAACTCACTGATTTACGTAGAACCCACGAGTTGATGCCGTTATACTGAAGTGTCTGTCTTCCGTGGTGACCACATTAAGATACAAGAGGTCTCCATGCATCTTTCTGTTTCCAGGAGGGGGATTCCAGCTACTCATGGTCAGAACCTTCAAGCTCTCTGAGGACTGTTTAAAAGATGAACAACTACATATTATCATCCTTAACCCAGAAATAATGACCATCTAGCACAACTTTACTGCCATTACTGTCACAGATCATTTAATTCTTACCTTCCCAAAATTTGTATGAGGTAGCAGGGGTACCAGCAGATGCTCCTTAGAACCTGGAAGGATGTGATCTGGAGGGCTGCAGCTCATCTGCTTCAACCCGTCACCTCTTTGCTTAGGTTTGCTGTTCTCTGGGAATTAAATGAAATAAAAATGTTATTAAGCCACCATGGTCAGTGTATGTTTTGGTCATTTGATTTTTTTTTATTTAATATTGAAAGTAGAAAATTAGAAAAACGAAAAACAAGAATTCGGCTTAATTTTTCGTTTTTCGTTCAGGGGTAGAAAAATGAAGAAACAGCTTGAATATTCCATTTCTACACTCTAAAAAATGCTGGGTTAAATACAACCCAGTGCTGGGTAAAATAGGGACAAACACGTCATCAGTTTTTCCGCACGATTTCCACGAGGCAGAATAATAGTCCTCTGCTGCTGCAGGTGTACGGATTCTTAATGCGTTTATTGCAACTACATTTCAAACAACCAGACAAATAAATGGCTTGACACAACTTGTACCGGGGCAGAGCCTAGACAGGGCTTTCTTCTGTGTAGATATAAATTCTATGCTTTGCATCAGCTGGGCGTGTCAGTATATGATGGCTGTCATTGCCTACCCTGGTCACCCAGTAAGTTTGTTTGTCTACGGCTCTGGGTTTGATCTTAAGCGTAGATATAAATTCTATGCTTTGCATCAGCTGGGCGAGTCAGTATATGACGGCTGTCATAGCCTACCCTGGTCACCCAGTAAATTTGTTTGTCTACAGCTCTGGGTTTGATCTTAAGCTGACCAATCAGCAGAAAGGGCCATTTAAATTCCCGCCCATGTGTAGAAATAGAATATTCAAGCTGTTTATTAATTTTTCTACTCCTGAACGAAAAACTGAAAATTAAGCTGAATTCTTGTTTTTCGTTTTTTGGAAAAAAAAATGAAAAAACGAAAAAGGAGCCTTTTTCTAATTTTTCTACTTTCAATATTAAATCAAAAAACGAATGATCGAATGATACACGGATTGAACACCAGGGTGAAAAAAAGACTAATTTAATTTTCATTTTTGGATGAATTATCCCTTCACCTGGCATTAAATTGCCATTAGTTATTGGCAAGATTTTAAAAAAGACATATTGCCAAAAACATTACCCAAATAATTGGCTAAAAAGCTATTTGGTTATTTGTTTACCATTGCTCATTAACCAGCATCCATATATGCTATTTAAATAGGATTCATTCTGATTTCATGTTGACTAAAGATTACTATTAGTATATTTCATTCATCAGCATTCAGTAAAACTCCAGTGACTGTAGAGCTGTCCTCTTTTCTCCTTTAGCGTTTCCAGGTGCCAGCAGTCAATAAAAAAAACGAGTGAACGAATGATACACGGATTGACTTGCAATGTGTGTGTGTGTCTTCGTAATATGAATGCAATTTTTTATATACATCAAATATTAGGCAAGGCAAGGCAAGTTTATTTATATAGCACATTTCATACACAATGGTAATTCAAAGTGCTTTAC
>NW_015555817.1:535676-569496 GCF_001515605.1 Sinocyclocheilus anshuiensis
GTTTCCATGAGCAGTGCTTGTTGTGGCTGCGTGGTGTTATCAGTGTCCTTGTGGGATGTGTCAACCACATGATGACTCGGAAGCTGATATGAAGTCCTGTCATCACTCATACTCTGTCCAGGTGTGTGTGTGCCATTCTGGTTGAATAGTTTGGCACACAATACTGAAGGATGATTGAGGGAGAAGTAGATATTGTCCTTTAGCACTCTTGCACCAAGTTTGTTTGGGTGGAAGCCATCCAGTTTAAACAGTTGTCTATGGCCCCAGAAAAGATTGAAGTTGTCGATGAAATTGACTCCTTTTAAGCTGCAGATTCTTTGTAGCCATGTGTTCAGCCCAAGCAAACGTGAAAACATATTAGTTCCTCTTGCTGGGAGAGTTTTGTGCTTCATTAGAATTTTCCGAAGTTCCTTGTTTACATCAGAAACGGTTGCTTGCGGAAGGCAATATGTTGTTGTATTTCTGCTACTGATGTTTCTGATAATAGAGTCACCCACTATCAGAGTCCTGGGCTCGGCTGCGCCCTGAGCTGAATGCCGCTGTCTGCTCGACCTTGAGCGCCTGTTAGTAGCAATGTTAGCTGATCCGATCCATCTTTAATCACATTTGGGGATTCCTCACCCGCATTCATAATATTTTTATATTCGCATTCAAATATTACCCCAACAAGCTCCAATATTTTATAAACTCTGGTTATTCATTTATAGGTCTACTATATAGATCTACTGTATACGTTTATTTTAACCAAACTTTTACGCCTGGTATCTACTTATCCTAAGACTGGTATCTTACCTTCCAGACATTCTTCTGTGACACAACTGAGAAAGGATGGTGAGCTGCCCTCCACTCCATTATAGCCATCAGTAAGGTCCAGGCTCTTTAAAAGTTCTCTGATGTGGCGTAAATGGATATGCACTTCTCGAACAGTGTACGGCTCTTGGTCATATTTAAAAGGGGAGCAAGAACAGAAATTTGAGGCAGTTAATGGTGCTAATTATATGTATGCCTAAAATTTTAGATTCAACCATTTTACTTTTAGGTGAAGTTTCCAGTTATAGCTTACTTGGTCAACTATGATGATGTGAATCTGATTTAGGGCCAAACTGTTAAGTTTGCACCAATGCAAACCCTCGTTTGGCATTAAAAAACTACTGCCAGAATTTAGTGATGAAAAGATTTGGACAGTTATTTTTGTGGCTGACCTTAGTGTATGTATGCATTTGTAGGAATTTCCCTTTCACACAAAATTTGTGGTCGGAGAGTATTTAAAGGGATAGTTCACCCAAAAATGAAAATTCTGACTTCATTTATTCACTCTCCACTTGTTGCAAACCTGTATGAATTGCTTTCTTCTGTTGAACACAAAAGAGGATATCTTGAAGAATGTTGGTAACCAAACAGTTGACGGTAGCCTGTGAATTCCACAGTATTTTTCCATAATACAGAAGTCTATGGCTACCGTCAAGTATTTTACTAAAGTTTGCACTAGTCAATTTACTAGTATTTGCGGCATTATTTAAGAAATGCCACAAAGAAAACAAAAATAAAGTCAGACTCAGAAAGCTCTTGGATTTCATCAAAAATATCTTAATTTGTGTTCCGAAGATGAACAAAGGTCTTACGGGTTTGGAACGACATGAGGGTGAGTAATTAATGACAGAATTTTCATTTTTGGGTGACTTTAACAGCCCCCTGAGTTGGCTGCATCTTATGCTAGTTTGCACTGTTTAGTAAATTTGGCCCTTAATCAGGTAAATGTCATGGCCTTACCTTCCACAACCCTCAGAATGGAGCCCTCCTGAAGACCTGGTATAGATCTAAGGTGGGTAAAGTTGTCAAGAGTTACTCCATTAAGCTGCAGGGAGAAGCAGGTACGACGACAGGTCTCCTCCCGGTCCATCAACACTTGCTTAATTTCCTGCACCATCGCTAAAGGTGACACCTTGAGCCCAATATAAACAGACAGATAGATAGACAGATAAATATCAGCTATATTTATATCCACACATACAGTAGAAAGCAGCTTTGTTTGAATTCCTGTAAGTGACAAGCCTTTACCTGGAAGTCAGTGGGTTCTATTCCAGGAGCCTGGATCTTGACTGTGAACCCTGTATCCTCAGATGGGTCCATGTCCGGAACAGCAGGAAGCTCTTGTCTTTTGCTGTCGCCCTCAACTTGTTCTGTCAAGTTGTCTGCTGGGGTGTCTAGCACATGGCCACTGGACATGGCGTCAGGGCTGGGTGCTAGTGTTTTGGAAAAGAGAAGAATACAAATCACAAGTAGATTACAAAAGAGTTATGAAAGGTTTGGGATGAACTAAGGCCTACCTTGAAACCTTCACAAATTTTTATCAGCACTACAATACAAATACCTAAAAGACCTGTTATATATTTGTTTAGATTTTATTATTGTTTAGCCAATAATTATTTTCCTGTAATGGCTGACCAATAATACAATTATATGCCATTTGCTTCTAAAAACAACAACAACAACAAAATAATTAAAATATTAAACACTAAAATTAACTGTTTTAAATGCTGGCATAACAACACCATATTGTACAGAATGAAAACTGAAATTTGCTAACGATTACATTGTTATTCAATTAATATTAATAAAGCAATAAGCCCCAAGAAACCGTGGTTTACAGTGAATTTATAACAGCTAAGGGGCGTTGTTACAACCCCCTTAGCTGTTATAAATTCACTGTAAACCACGGCTTCACGGGGCTTATTGCTTTTATAAAACGGTTATTCCATATACGTAGTAAGGTTTCACAAAATAAAACAGAGCAAATAAAGTGTAATGATATTAATAAAAACATTATTCTTCAGCCAAACAATGTAGAACCTCAGAAACGGTTGTGGTTCCAACGAAGTGGTTGCCGAGCAACACACAAATGTAAACAAAGGTGTATGTTTGTAGAGTAATTTACAACAGCTTCGAACTTGGCTCAGCCAATCAGAATCAAGGACCGGAACTATCCATTTTATAATATTCAATTAATTAATATTAATACTCAAAAATGTTATTAAAGATTAACCTTAAGTGAGCTGTGAGCATTAAAGAAGTCTTAATGTAAAAATAGGGAAAATGAGCATGCACTATTAAATATCCAATATTTCCAATACTGATAATTAAAAAAAAAATTTATATTGCTACGTATATACTGTGCACCCCTAGACAGAATACACACCTGAAATGTTCGGAGTGGCCAGGAACAGTTTATCAACCACAAAAAGTGTGAAGCGTTCAGTCTGATCCTTTCTTTGTTCTACCTGTGTCACAGCGAGGGTTGTCTGCTCAGAATCCCGCAGTGATAACTCTGTGCTCTGCTTTAGTGCTTCCAGGTCCCACTGCATCTGTTCTACTTCCTTCTTTTTCCACATCAAATCCTGGTCCATCTGTGACAGGCTTTGCTCAATCTCCCCTAACTCATGCGCCATCAGCCCAGAGCTCATGTCAGTAATGTCTGGTAGCTCTACATGAGAAATTTTCTTCTCCATACAAAGAAGAAGTTCTGCAGTTGTAGTAGCATTCTCATTAGCATGCTCTCTCTTTATAATTTCCATCTCTAGTGTCTCATACTTCTGTGCATTTTGCTCTGGGTCTGGTCTTTGCGAGTCTTCAAAGTCATCCGGTTGTGCTAGGAGTTCCAAGGTTTGTGCTTCCCTTTGCGTCTTCTGATGCAAAGGACATTCACTTGTAATGCCATACGCAGGTTGCATCTTCATCGCATCAAGAGGTGTTTGTGCCGCACTGTTTGGTTCATTCAGTAGTTTCTTGACCTGTTTCTTTTCGGTGTGTATTACATTTACTCTTAATTGCTCCTTAGGTTCTTCACGTTCAATGAACTGCTCTGTTTGAGTCCAACCGTCTTCTCTCTGACTGACGTCAATGTCACTTTGTGAGGCATCCAGTGAAGATGCAGCAAGCACAGGAATGCTAACATGACCAGAAAATGAATTTTGACTTACCGTAATATCTGCAAATAGTCCCATCCCATGAGATTTACAAGTGTCTGCTTCCAGTCCATGAGTGCATATTCGGTTTTGAGCAGCAGGTATCTGGTACAGGGACGACAGAAGGGGCCATTCATCCTCTGCGGAGCATAATTGATTTATGCCTGTAATGTTTGTGCTTGGCGGCCCCACCAGCTCTCTATTTCTCTCTCCTCCATTTCGTAGATTGCTTTCATAAACTCCTTCGTCCCTTCTGACATCTTGTGCTTCCCCCCTCGTTGCCAACAAGAGCTCCAAAGGCTGAATCGAGTTCCCTCTGACGCGAAGGTTGCTGCTAAGTATGATGTCTGGGAACAGGAGATGATCTTGGTCCAGAACAGGAGAGGCCAGTAGGTCAGCTGAGCTTCTTGAAGGAGAAAGACTTTCTATATCACTATTCTCCCGGGATAGCAGCAGAGACTGCTCCTCAACTCCCTTGGCATTAACAAACTCGGACACCTTACGGCAACAGTAAAGTATGTTCCCCATATTGTCCATTTGTTTACACAAGAGCAAAAGAACTGTAATTTTCTTTTAGCCCAAGAAGCTGTGAGTCAGCTAATAAGAGCTCATTTGGTTTTAAAATGACCTTGGCTGCTAGAAAAACCTTGCTTTGTTGGTAAATCTTTAAGACAAGCCTGACAGACAGTTGACATACCCAATTACCAAGTCTGGCATCTGGCAACTCTGCAATAGCTTAAACATGTTCTAGACAGCAAATACAGTAAAGACATTCAATTTTTTTGCATGCCAGAAATGACCGAAAGGATGATTTATGCATAGATGAATTGACTGACTGGGTTATAGTATCTCCTATAAATTTTTTGTACCTAAATAAAAGTTAACAGCAGAAGATCAGAAACATTGCATAGATTAAAATAAAATGGCTGATTTAAAAATACACATTTTTTTTTACTATGTAACTGAAACTAATGGATTAATAAGTAATATTAAACACGCAAGCATCTTCTCACAGTTATATTCCTTCATACATGTGCCCGCTACTATGTAACTGAAACTAATGGATTAATAAGTAATATTAAACATGCAAGCATCTTCTCACAGTTATATTCCTTCATACATGTGCCCGCTGTCCATCTGCCCCATAAATCTCTATAGAATCACAGGTAAGCAGAATAGCTTGTCCCAAGCAGAGGTGTCCCTCTCTCCATAAAACGCAACACAATTCTATAGTGTCTCTTCCTCTGCCTCATGAACCCCTCCATCTCCCCCCACACATTTTCTATTCCCGGAGGGAGGCGTCGCGGTGGAGTTCCCCGCATCCCATTCCTCTTCCAGAGAAATCGCTACTCATTTCTTCAGTTTCACTAAACAAAAAAGCACATGACATGCCTTCTTGAATCCATGCCAGATCACACATTCGTTCAGGAGTCTTCTATATGAGCTGCGCGCTTGTGGAGTGCATTGCTCGGTGATGCAGCTCTCTGCTGTCCGCTCTGAATCCGCTGCTGGCTCGAGCGGTCGCTATGACATAGTGCTGCAGCACCGGCGGAATGTGCAGGACCTGTTTGGAAAAGCTACAATAGTCGGAGAAGTGGAAGGAACAGAGAACCTTAAGAATACTAAACGAGCAGAAGTAGTACGCATTGTTTTTGTTGTACGCTTATCGATCTTCTACTTGTTTGTCTTCTCCCACGCAACCTTTTTTGCGTTAGAATCTCACCTTTACTCGCTGCGCATGCGCGTATGCTACTAACTGTCGCTAATCTGTCCTTTTCGATTCGAATGACAATACGATATACACGGCCGTTTATTATAGATATCTTATGGAATTAATAATATGTTTTAATTTTATAGGAACCAAAATAAATATATACGTATTAACATGTAAATTCCAAAGAACGAAAAAGTATATTTTATCTTAATATGCTCGAGGTCGCTAAACTCGTTCGCTAGGTGACTGATATTGCAGTATTTTGAATTGTACACAAGAAATATAGTTGAATTGTCCTTTAATGTCTATGAAAAACGTACAAAATAGAGAAGCGGCCACAGGTTGAGCGGTTTTTCGTTTTGAAATAGATACATTTGATTAGAATGTTTGTCACTTTTTCCCTTTATTTTATCAAAAATATATTATACCATGTTTCTTTAAAATAAACATTATTACTAAACTATATAAAATACTATCAGGCAATATCACAGTCAGTCTTTCATAGCCTACTAAGGCCCTCCTTCCACCCAGCGCTATAACATCACACAGGACTCTTGAGTTTGATACATTTTTATAATTTAGAGTAGGCTAATTATGTTTATACAATCTAACCTTGATGTGTCAATTCTGTAAAACCTGTAAACATGTTTGGGAATTTTATATAATGGCCAATTGTAAGTATTTCTTATCCTGTTATCTGTTTAGTAACCAAATTCACTAAATTCTTCAAATCTTAAGTCAAGAATTAAGACTGAGGTTTCTGTAATACAGCCCCATAAAAAGCAAAATGGCTGCTGCATTTGATACATGAATGTAATACATTTTTGGTAAATAATATTTGGTCAATAATTTGGTCAGGTAAGTTTTAGAACTTCTATTATTAATTATGAAACATTGGTTTAGAACAGACATTTTTGTTTTTACAAATTTTAAAAGATATTTTGCTTTTGACATGATCAGAACATTCTAGAAGTTTCTTTAACATTTTTTTTTTATTCTAGTGCTTTCTGGAACATTCCAGAACATTTTGGGACCAGTCATAAAAGACAAAAAGCATCCAACGTACACTTCTGACGTTTTGGATTCATTTTTGGTAACTGTTTGCTAATTTGTTATCTCAGTATTATGCATGTACTATGTAATTTTTATGCATGAGTAATAACAGATTAGCAAGTTGTCAACACACACACACACACACACACACATATATATATATATATATATATATATATGAACACTGTTAATGATCCACAGAAAGTAATGTGATTTTCATATTCAGCATGTCAAACTTCATAAAGAAACAAAAGTGAAACAAAACTTTTAGAAAAATTCATTGGTTCATTGAAATTCAAGATTCATTGATACATTTATACTGTGTATTTATTTTTTTCATTTTCAGTTTTGTAGCCTTTTTTGTCCCAGTCCTCAAAAATCAGTGAACATACTTTCAGGGAACTTTATAATTATAATAAATATGTAAATAAACAGAACAAGAACAACAAATACAAACAATTTTTGTAGTATTTAATAAATAAACCATGTTTCACTTCATATATATTTCAATACATCATAAAGCTCTTTTCCAATAGAGACAGAGAGACCAAAAACACAAAAGCAATATAATACACCTGTTTGCCTGCATCTGCCCTCCCTGTTCTTCTAAAGTGTGTCTAATGTGATAAGAATAATTCACTTAATTGACACAAATGATGACTGCATGGAAAGTGAAAACTCGTTTATAGAGTGTTCTAGGTTCTACAAAGAAGACACATTTCAAAAAGGGACATCACTATGTAGGTTTCAGGTGCTTTGTAACTCAGAGTTACTCTGTAACTTTCCTTACAACTTTGAATCATTCAAGCCAGGAAGTTTCTAGAATGCAACAATCAGGTTCTGGAAGTCAAAATCCCATTCACTTTCTCCATAGGGGAATGGATTTTCAACAATAACATAAAAACCTTTAAAGACAGACCTACTTTAAGCTATGAGGTTGCTAATCGAGCCATCGAAGCCACCAGCCCACATTATTTAAACTTGTTTTCTAATTATAATTTATAATTTCAGAATTCCTGGTGAAAAACTACATTACCCACGAGTCAACATTTAGAGAATCAGAGTCCACCAATCAGAATTGCGACAAGCCCACTCCCAAGAAGTACTGTGAATGATGCAGAGTGAGTTTTCTACATAATTTTTAATTTTGATTATGACATTTGCAATGCTTCATGAGAATACATTTCTTTCACTTTTGTATCATTGTGTTTATCTGATTTTCAAACACTTTCTTTGCTTAAAATCTAATTTTGTAATGTTTGTGATTCACCTCAAAGTTGGTTGGTTTGGCTCATGGCTTATTATATCTCTTAAACAAAGACTTTTTAAAGGTGCAGTATGTGATATTGACAGCTAGCAGTTGACATGGGTACTGCGGTCCAAATTCAAAAGATTGCAGGTTGCCAGATTGAGGACACGAAACAGGAATGAGCACAATTGATAATGGAGGGAAATGATCCTTACACTGTAAATTGATGAGTTGACTTATCTATGTTTTAATAAGCCTCTGTTCATAGAGCTTGGATGCCGAGGCTTTTTAGGTCGGGTAGAATCTGTGATCTCTGACCCAGTTTGTTTGCTCGCTTCCATGGCTGCAATACTGCTAAGTTTTCCGCTAACTGGCAACCCAGTGTGTCTAAATACTATTGGGTAAATTAGCAGTGGGCGGAATCACACAGAACAAAATAAAAACAGACATTCCGACACGGAACACACATTTCAAAGCAGAATAACTGGCTGTAGCTTTGTTTTTTGGAGGAACAAGTACGTGAACTTAGCATGTTTCCTACATACCTGCAAACATATTATGGTATTTTTACGCTTTAGTACAGTGAAAAAAATAGCATACAGCACCTTTAAAAAACTATAGGAAAAATGAATTGGAAAAATCCCTCCAGAACCAAGGGCACTGTTGCCCTTTATAACTCAGTTGTCTCTGGTCCAATTTCCTCCCTCAGTGGTCGTTCTCTGAATCTACCTATTCGAGCTTCTGGCATCCTTGAAAGGCCACCTTCTCTCCAGTGACCTCCAAGTGACCTGTGCAAGGGGAGGAGCCTATGTTTGAAAGGATAAAGGAAAAGGGCGGGGTCAGGCATGGGGCGCGCCTCTTGGGGCCCAAGCACCCTTTCGCGGGGCACGCATTCCCTCACTCTTTCTGATCTCCGCACCCTTCCTGAAGCTCGGCTTTGACGTGGACTTTCCGCCGTTACTGGAGATTTTGCAGTCCATTCTGATTCCTGTGTAAAGGTAAAAGAATAAGACTGATTCATGCCTCAGATTATGAGTAAATCCAGCAGTAGTGCCTCCTACCTGCATGGTGCCTCCTTCATCCTCTTCTTCTTCATCCTCTTCCTCGTAGTCTTCTGCCTGGTGATACAATCGAAATTGTGCTGAATGCAGTTGGAAGGACAGCTGAGCGGCCAGGTCAGTCTGCTTGCGGAGGTCACGACTCAACGTTGTAATCTTATGACTGCGTCGTTTTAGCTCCTCTAGGAATCGCCGCTCTTCATCTCGAAGTCGAACCTGCAGTGCGCTCGCAAGTGCCCCCTTTTTCCGTAGCTCCGCCCGCAGCTCCACCAGCGTGCTTTCCTGCTCAGCCAGATGCTGCTCTGTCTCTAGTAATCGTGCCTGCAGAAGCTCTTCCTCCAGTTCGATATCTGTAAAAACATGTAGTTGAGGGAACATGTGGGAATGACTGGAATCTTGTGATATCTGATACTCACCTTCTCGGCTTCTTACTGGTGGTCTTTCACTTAGTTCACAACTCAGCTCTGTAATGATATACACATAGAGAGGAGTTAACAGACATGAGAGTGCCATGAAAGTATCTTTTAGGCAAAGGGTTTCTGATGCTAAAGACCCCCAAATGTGACAATCCTGTTGCGAGGGACCCCTTCCTATAATATATAAATGCAGCTATATATTTTCTATGTACAAAAAACCCCAAAAAAAACAACTGTTCCCAAAATTAAATAATTGGCTTTTATATTGTCATTGCACTAAAAATGTTCAAGATAATATTTCAACATATTTTAGTAATATATATTAGCTTTGACTGCGCTGAAAAATATGTTTCTTAAAAAAAAATTGTAATTTTTTTTTTTCTTAACTTCACAGACCACTGTTTTAGTCAGTTTGATGGATGAAGAGGTTTTCATTTGAAATGCAAAGTCTGAATTAAGCATACATTACATTTTCCCTTCTGTCCTAATGAATGAAAATTTAAAAAATATATACATTCAAAATGTACTGTAGAAAGGTAAGTAAAAATAATTTTTTCATTTTTAGGTGATTAGGTAAATATTCAATGTAAAGCTGCTTTAAAATAATGTGAAAATATGTGAAAATCACTATACAAATAAAATCGACTTATTTTGACTTCATATAGACTGTTTCATTGACAAAACTTTGCTTTCTTATGAAATCATAGTTAATTAAGTGCAAAGTCCTGTATTAGGTATTTCTATATTTGAGTTCAGAATGGAGAATCTATGGAATGAGGATGAGTGACAGACCATTGCATCGTTTCTTCAGGTTGCGGATATCTAGCCGTAGACCGCTAAGGAGGATCTGGTGTTCCTGCTGCAAAAATGCTACATTACGCTCAACGCTCTCCACCTGTTGGGTAAGTGTGGATCTATCCATGGAAGGCTCCTGGATGTTGGCGGGTTACAGCACCTGTTTACAATAAAGTTAAAATTGTTAGTATGTCAATACAAAGTAAACACTTTCTTTACTTAGGCCTAACAATCCATTAAAGGTTGAAGCACACTAATTTCCATTAACCATTCCCCTCCAACTGCCAGTCTGATGTGAGCTAGAGATAGCGACACATATTTAAGCAATTTGAGCATTTGCAGTGCTTCATTTAACTCTAAGGGTGAATTCAAAATAGCTTTTTGTGCCCTTGATGGGCACTTTGGGAAGGAATGCCATTTATAGGGACGTTCCAAACGAAAGTGGACAACTGAATCCCTTTACAAAGGGCCCTTCCAGAACTCCGTTAGCAAAGGGAACATGCGATGGTCACTTCAATTAAGTGATTTCTGTTTGTGATCACTAGATCTTGAATTCACCCACATTTTTTTCTCTGATCTGCAGAATCATGAGTAATGCAGTTTTTCACCAGGGACTTCAATGTTGAACACGTTTATTTAGAAAATAAATTGATATAATGCAGGCTGATGGCTTCAACAATAGCATCGATTAACGACTTTGTAGCTCACATTAGGCCTGTCTTCAATATCAGTTCCCCTATGAAGAAAATGAATGGGAATTTTACTTCCAGAGCCTGACTGTTGCAATGCCACTTGGTTTTATAGGCTATTTTGTTTTAGTGCAAAAGACATACATTTTTATACATTTTAAGAATTCTTTTTGTGGCCACTTTATGCACCAATAACAATATTTCAGATGGCACACTATGGATCTTAAAATGCCTCCATTGTAACAACTTCAAAATCAGCATTATGTCATCTGTACATCCGGGACATTCAGAACCAGGAAATGCGTAACGGCGACAGGAGCATGTAAACATCGCAATCTATCGTCTTTAAGGCGAATATATATTGACAAACGAAGGTGTTTTCTTCATACAAAGCACATAATCCTCATGTCGATTACTTAATTCATCCTTTACTATGTTTATGCCGTTTTCACGGCGATTTCAACAATAACTATCCACCCATCAACCTTCACGCACTGATCCATGGAATATGTCAACAAATGATGGATTAACTAAGTGTATACGATACACTGATTATTGACAGCTGATTCTGCTGAAACTCTGATGAAAATAATATCGTAAGGGTTCATTTTTATCCTTACAGCGCTGACAATCTTGACTATTTCTTTAAACTACACCTCCATTATTATTAAGATCAAGAATTAAGAATCACCGCACCGTGTTTCAAGGTCAGCAATCTCAATAAACATGCTGGTGATACATGACGCTTTGTAATGCTACTTACGATTTGATTGAACAGATGAATGATGCAGGACACCTCCAGTGCAAACTGCAAAGCATCGCCACCAAAGCAGTGCGTCTGGGACACGAAAGGGTTAGTTAACCATCTGCCATATCCATCCCAACATCTCGTTTATTTAGCCAATGAAGTTGACAGAAGTCAGTGAGAAGAAGTCCTTAGGTTTTGTGTGATTTATAGCGCAGTGACTACGAGCGTGTGTTCACTGCTCAAGGACGACAAAACTTATGATCAGGTTTTTTATGGAATCTTAAAAAACACTGCCACTATAGGCAATTTAATTATTAATACTAAAAAAATCTACAACATGTTTATTATATATGTATATACTGGGCAGGAGTTGTGGAAATACATTAAAGATTAAGTGCACATGGATCCCTGTTTATATAAAAACTGATTAGGCTATATATTTTTGCTGGCCAAGCTGGAAGTTGGCATCACCCTTGTTCCCTCAACAAAAAAACTAAACAAAACAAAAAAACAAGTCATCCCAGCAGCCCTCCATTAGCAGTTTGTTAGCTACTGAACACACACATTCATTAATGTCACTAACTCAACACAAATGATGTGTGTGATTCTTCTGTGATCTGTTTATAAGTAGCTTCTATTAAGTTGATTTATTTCATCATTTTCATCACAAGTTTTAATTTTGCAGTCTTGTAGAGACTCAAGCTTTATATGATTCCTGCAGCTGATATCATTACAACAAATTAATCCAGTCACTTTCATTGAGATGGCAGCATGATATAATTAGGATCAAAGGCTATATTCCAAACACATTCTTTAGAACTCTGTATGACGTCACTAGCAGAAATCTTATATATAGCCATAGAATTCTCATAAGTGCGGGACTGAACAAAAAGAGTGAGGACATTCACACTCTAGGGAGTGTTTTCTCTCCACTTAATCAAATGAGCTTGAATTGTTTATAGCACCCCATCCAGTCCTGGCCCCCATTTAGATTTGTAATTGTTAATCACTGTTAATGCCTTCTATACACACACACACACACACACACACATATATATATATATTATATATATATATGTGTGTGTGTGTGTGTGTGTGTGTGTGTGTGTGGTGGCGAGTCAAAAACCTCATGAATAACTTTCACAAAACATGCAAACAGTTACTGATTATCATCAATAAAGCTTTACACTGACCATCATAAGAACCAAGGGAATGCAAACTTATATCCAAGATTGAATAAAAAGGCCAGTTCATCAAAATTCTGTTATTATTTTGTCCTGTGAAATGTTATGTTATGTCAGATAGCAGGACTTCATAAAACAAAAAGTTTTTTGTTACAGTACCACTTAAGGGAATTTGCAAGGGGAATAATGGAACCTTTTGCACTCAGCTGTATAGCATAGACTCTCAATGTTGTAGTCAGAGAGTTTCAAAATAATTTTCATACAGGCCATATTTTATACAGGCAGTAAAAAAAATGTTAATGACAACATTTTGCTAGCATTTAAAAAAAGGTATATTTCATTAGGCTATATAGCAGTTATCTCTGTAATTTTTATTATAATATTTTGCCTAAATTGTTTACCTGTGTATACAGATGTTATAAAATATTAAGAGACATAGATAATAAGTTATTTTTGGATAGCAGAATAAGTTGCCTTTTTAGCTGATCCAGGATGTCTTACCTCAAAATGACATGCTTTTAAGATATTTTATGGTAAAAGTGCATAACTGCAGCTTGATGTTTACAAGCTTAAGCATTTTTTATTTAATTATTTTTCATTTTCAGTCATCCAGCAGCCCTAAGTAAGTTTAATTCTGCCCTCTAGTGGGACATTGCGTAAGCTTATCAGTAAATGATTTTCATGGCTGCAAAATATTTGTCAAAGTTTTAATTTTTTGAAAAACTAAACTTGTGCATGTTCCATTTTGGTCAACAAAAGCTTTGATGTCTGAAAACAAAATCAGGAGAACAGTTACATTGACGCATGTAGCATAAGCACAGATAAAGAGCAAACAGCCTGAAAAAATGATGGCTTCTCATGATCATCATTAGAACTGACTACAGAAAGGTCAAAGACCTTTTTTAGGGAATTAGGGTTTATTTCAATCTGGCACCATGAATCTGGTGTTGTGCCTGATTTTTTTGTGACAAATTAAAACATGTTTGTTTTTATGTAATTATGTTTTTTCATTATAGACCACTGTTTAGCTTTATGTAACTCAAATTATTCTTTGTCTGATATAGTACAACAGATTTAAACAAAACAACTAAAACTACAAAACAAATGAAATACTGTGTCAACTGGAGAATACAAAAGGTTGCTTAAGAGGAAAACAGTTCATGACAGGGTCTCCAAAATCCTGAAATTATTACATTCTAACTTTTTTATCCATTGTAGAATGGCAAGAGCATATGTTAAATGAGAGATCACAAAAATAGATGGAACATTATGGTTTATGCAACTGTAGATTTATTTGCATTTTATTTCATATTTTGTTTAGATTAATATACATGTTGATTCTTAATGCAAAGAGAAATTCTATTTAAAGGGGTCATATGATGCGATTTCAATTTTTCCTTTCTTTTCTGACAGACTGCCATTATGCTTTGAGTTATATTTTTGTCTGACTTCTTTTGGGTGCTGATCAGACAAGTTTTCCAAGTAGTGACATTGTGATGCTTATTTGCTTTTGCTGTCTTTTTATTAGTTTTATTTCACTGTCTTTTCACCTACACTCATTTAAGAATCAGTTTGCTATTTAAAGAGTCAGCAATCAAATTTTGGTGCCAAAACATCAATGCTTTTTGCCAGTTGTTTTCCCCTTTTTCCTGTTCTTTTACTTGGTGCTCCTTTGGTTAGTTTCTGGATGGTTCACAATGGTTTCTGCACCCTCATCAGAATCATCTAGAAACGAACCAAATGTCCTTAAGTTGGCCTCTCTGCATAACTAAATCAAAAATACTAAGTTTAAACCAACATTGGTCCACTTGATTTATCCAACTAGTGAACAAGACGCCTTTCAGAAGAACAAATACAGAAACAAGAATATGAAAATAAAAAGGTTATTTTTAAAAAAAGAAAAAATGTAAGAATTAAAAATAAAAAAACTACAAATTTAGAAAATGTGTTCAGTCTTAAATCAATTACATTTACCGTTATAAAAACGAAGATGCTTTATTCTTGCAATATATTAAAACATTGTTTTGAGATGGTAACAATTTATTAAATTTATATAATTATGAAAAAAATGTACACTACCTCCATGTACGTTCAAAACTTTGGGATAAGTAATATTTGTAATGTTTTTTTTAGAAGTCTCTTCAGTGCTTAAGGCATTTATTTGATCAAAAATACAGTAAAAACAGTAATATTGTTAAATTATTTTTACAATTTAAAATAACGCTTTTCTATTTTAATATACTTCAAAAAGAACGGCATTTAAGTCAATAAGGAACATAATTTATTCAAAATATAAACCTTTTGTAACAATTATGTATAAAGAAAGATTGATGTTGTGGAACCGACTTTGAAATAAAATATAAAAGTGTCCCAGTTTGCCAGCAAGTTTGTGATTTGAGGTCTAAGTGTGTTTGTAGAAACAATTCCTTTTCTTTTTTTAATTTAATATATCCTTTTTTGGAAATATTATTCTGTATTAGAGATGTTTAGCAGTTTAAAACATTATTATGTGAGGAGTTATGTCATTTTGAAAACAACACTATAATTTTAGCTAGATGTTCTGTTTCTGCTTCTCTTATATCAAGATATTTTCTCTCATGTCTGTAAATTTGCTGCTATAATATTTTTTTAATTTAATATATCCTTTTTTGGAAATATTATTGTGTATTAGAGATGTTTAGCAGTTTAAAACATTATTATGTGAGGAGTTATGTCATTTTGAAAACAACACTAATTTTAGCTAGATGTTCTGTTTCTGCTTCTCTTATATCAAGATATTTTCTCTCATGTCTGTAAATTTGCTGCTATAATTATTTGGGGGAAGCAGTAAGAATTTCACTGTATACTCTGTATACATCAGAAATAATTGAAATAATGTCAGAAATAATGTCATTTGTTGATCAATGTTTAATGCTAAATAGTTATAAAAAGACAAAATACTTATAAATAAACTAAAATGAATCAACTTGAAATTTTTACAAGATCTGTACAAAAAGAAAGACAATATCAATGTTGGTTTGATATTTCAATAATTTAACAACACATTCGCATGTGTACAGTTCAATGTCATTAATGGTCACATTGACAAACAAATATTTCTATTTTAAATGTCCAAGTGTTTAAATAATTTATTTTGCATTTTTAATGATTTAATTAATTATTAGCTTTCTATCAACTCACAAATCCGCTGCAGTTCTCAGCCCAGTTTGGGGAACCCTTTAATGTTTAATGCATTTTATGATGCTGATATCAAAACATGGAATATATTTTCTTTCTCTTTGCTTTTTTATATCAATATGACTCATTTAATGGTGAGTTTAAAACAAGTTAAACTAAAAGTAATCTAAAAAGTAGTCGGAATACATTACATAAAATGAGTAACCTAGATTACGTTACTAGTTTTTTATCATGTAATCTGTAATCAGTATACAATTTGTAAAGTATAGAATAGTGTATAGTATAACCTACTGTATTATTTACAGTAAATTCTTTATGTCAGTATAAACTCTTTAAGGTCAGTTTAGATCAATTGTATCTTGAAAGGAGCATATGAACAGGAGTGTTTTAGAGAGAGGTGCAGAGTCACGCACTTTGCCCTGTGCACACGTCTATTGTTGTGTGCTTCTTGCTCAGCCGTTCTCTCTTCTGTTGTTATATACCACAACAAATGGCATTGTGCTTCAACTAAATGGCCTCTTTACACTTTACGCAATCTCACTGGCTTTTGGAAACTCAATTTCCTTTTTTCCCCACCCCAAAACACTAAATTTGGCCCCCTTTTTTTTTTTGGAGTAACCAAATTCATGAGTGAGTCTGAGCATCCGAATGATGTTTTTGGAAACTCAATTTCCTTTTTTCCCCACCCCAAAACACTAAATTTGGCCCCCTTTTTTTTGTTGGAGTAACCAAATTCATGAGTGAGTCTGAGCATCCGAATGATGAAATGCCTAAAGGTCAGATCTGGTCTCCTGGATTAGGGACTTGTGAACTGCTCATTACGGTCATGACAGCCATCCCGAGAGTTTGATTGTAAGACAGCAGAAAGGATAGTTTTTCAAAAACATTTACTGGAGAAAATCCTCTCTTACTGATCACCTTGTGATGTCTGAGGTACAATCAGGTAAGCATCCAATCATTTGTTATATTATTATTTTCTCTTGTTGTTTTCTACAATAAAAGAATTAGTGCTGGGCAACGATTAATCACATCTAAAATAAAAGGTTTTGTTTATATAATACATGTGTGTGTACTGTGTATATTTATTATGTATATATAAAGGCATACACATACAGTATATATTTTGAAAATATTTACATGTATATATTTATATTCATATAATTTCTATTATATATAAATATATTTAATATATAAACATAACATATTTGTCTTAAATATATACTGTATGTGTGTGTATTTATATATACATAGTACACACACATATACTATGTACACAAAAACTTTTATTTTGGATGAGATTAATCGCGATTAATTGTTGCCCAGCACTAAAAAGAATACTATGAACTGTAAATGCAAAAAAAAAAAAAAACATTTATTGATTTTGTTTGTTTAATGGAGTATTCTTAGTTCACTGCTCTGACAGTGTGGTTATGCTGTTGACTTTTGATTATGTAATTCATTATATGGTGTTGAAATCATTGTGATATTATGTTTTTCTCCATGGCATTTTTCTTGCTATGAGTGATGCCATTTATTATTTTATCTGGGCTGTTATGGTTATAGGTTTAGTGGCTGGTTTGGAGCCAGAGGAAGAGGTGACAGATGTCGTATGTGATGAGGCAGAACTCAAAGATGGAGAGTAGGTTCCACATAAATGATTGTCATTTTCATTTTTAATAATATGTATTATAGTTTTAATATACATATGATATTTATTTATGAAAGATTTTAAGATTTTATCAATGAAAACCCACAAAAGAATAATTAAAAAATCAATTAGAATTGTTTTTATTTATTTGCATATGGAAACTGGATTACAGATAGTTGCATCATGTTTTAAATAGATTTGATCTTTTGTTTTTAACGCTGTAAATTTCTTCAAAGTCATACTGTATGTTTTATATAGTAACAATTTAATTTAGTGACCAATTATCACTATTGACTAGTTGTTTATTAGCATGCATATTGCTAGCATACTGGCTGTTTATTAATACTTATAAAGCATATGAAGAGTTCATTTGCAAAAACCGATAACTCCATTTAAATTTTTTTATTTTCAGAAATCAAGTTTTTTTATTGCGCATTCCAAGTAATATCAATCAAATTGCAGTTGGGTTGTTTTGATTAAGTAATAATAACTTAAACAATTACAGGTAATTTACAATATTAAAGTTCATTGAAAGTATGTTTTTTTTTTACATATTAAAAGTTTGTTTTATAGCAAAAGCAGATAACTCCACATTTCATGTTTTAGAGTTTAAAAACCCCGGCTTTTTTGACAAAACGTGTTTAGGGTTCAGATCGCGCTATATGTGGAGATGCACGGCAATCAGCTCATGTTTTTTTTTTTAAAGTGGCGTTTATCGGTTTTTGCAAATGAACTCTTCATATATTAATGCCTTATTCTGCATGACCATCCCTTAATCCTACCCCATACCTAAAACTACCTTACAAACTATTAATAAACAACAAAATAGGAGTTTACTGAGGCAATTTGAGGTTCATAGTTAGTTAATTGTGAGAATTTGTCCCCAAACTAAAGTGTAGCCATTTTGTACATATAAAGCTGTTGAAGGACACTCACACCGTGTAAAACTGAAGATGTCTGCATGTGTGTTGATCTTGTGATCTAGAATGATGGAGGTGGAGGTCGGTGACCACAATGTTCTGCTGGTACGCTGTGATGGGATGTACAGTGCCATCAGTAACCAGTGCACACACTATGGTGCTCCACTGAGCAAAGGTAGCTCTTTACCAATCTGTTTTAGCAATAGAAATCGAGTTTGGTGCATGCTACTGGCTTCCATCTTCTTAGATAAATAACATGAAAAGTCTTGTGAGCTTGTAGTATTACAGTGTGTTTGCGGTTCCTCTGCAGGGGTGCTGTCAGGTCACAGGGTCCGCTGTCCCTGGCATGGTTCCTGTTTCAATGTGAAGACCGGTGACTTGGAGGAGTATCCTGGAATTGACTGTTTGCCCTGCCACAAGGCATGTATTACCATATATTTCTTGAGTGCTTGACATAAAGACTTTAAAGGGGTCATATGATGCGATTTCAAGTTTTTCTTTCTCTTTGGAGTGTTACAAGCTCTTGGTGCATAAAGAAGATCTGTAAAGTTGCAAAGACTAAAGTCTCAAATCCAAAGAGATATTCTTTATAAAAGTTAAGAGTCAACCACGCCTACCTAAAACGGCTCGTTCTAACACGCCCCCACATGTCTACGTCACTATGTGGAAAATGTACACCTAGGATGACTTGAGGGTGAGTAATTTATGGGCTAATTTTTATTTTTGGGTGAACTAAGCCTTTAAATGTACATTAAATTATATTATAGATTCGATATAATATTTTATTCATATATTATATAAAGTATAATATGTTATATATAAATATGAGACTATTTATTATAAATTAAATATATAAAATTAGCTTGGTAAGAAGTTAGTGTTTTCATACACTACTGGCAAAAACTTGGGAATAATTAAGATTATTTAATGTGTTTGAATTGAATAGAAGTCTCTTGTTCTCACCAAGGCTGCATTTATTTGATCAAATGCAGTAAAAACAGTAATAATGTGAAATATTATTACAATTTAGATCTGTTTTCTATTTGAATATAAAATGTAATTTATTTCTGTGATGCCAAGCTGAATTTTCAGTAGCCATTACTCCAGTCTTCAGTGTCATTACAATATGCTGATGCTCAAGGAACATTTCTTATTATTATCAATATTGAAAACAGTTGTGCTGTTTAATACTACCATTCAATAATTTGGGGTAATTAAGAAAAAAAAAAAAAAATACTTTTATTCAGCAAGCAAAGTGACGGTAAAGACATTCATAAAGATTTATATTTCAAATCAATATGGCTAATTATTCATCAAAGAATCTGGAAAGTATTGAGATTTAAAAATATTAAGCAGCATAATTGATAATAATAAGAACCATTATTAATAAATGAGGACCAATAACAATGACTAAAACTGAGCTAAAAATCTGCATGATTTCAGAAGGATCATGTGACACTGAAGACTGGAGTAATGATGCTGACAATTTAGCTTTGCCAAAGAAATAAATTGCATTTTAGAAATAGAAAACTGATGTTCCAAATTCAACAATATTTCACAATATTACTGTTTTTACTGTATTTTTGACCAAATAAATGCAACCTTGAGACTTATTTAAAAACAAATATATATATATATATATTTTAAATATTTAACTGATTTAATCTGTCATTTTTCTTGAAAGGTGAAAGTCGAAAACAACAAAGTTTATGTGTCTGTAAAGAAAAGGGTAAAGTACCTTCATATGGACATTTTATCTTCTACATTAAATGTATGAAACCAAAATCAAAATCAGGACAATTCTGAGAGTAAAATGTTACAAATCTTTTCTGTGCAGATCCAGGGTCAGCCTAAACATATCAAATGGATGGGAGCCAGAGATCAAGCGGTGTTACATACTGTCATGCTCCTTGGAGGAGGTGAGAGAAAAATGTCTGATATTCCCTGTATTTGCTGATTTATGTGGACCGTTTTAATGTTGCTGTGTATTGTTGAGCGCAGGCGCAGCCTCTTTAATGTGTGCTGAGACACTACGGCAAGAAAACTACGGTGGCAGGATTATTATGGTATCTAGAGATGACCTCCTTCCATACGACAAAACCAGACTCAGCAAGGTGAGGTGAAAACTGCTGCTAGAATTGTTTTTGCAGGAAAAAGATGTTAAAGTTGCTGTTACTACATTACGTTACTGAGACTACATTTTGAATGATTGAATAATTCCTTCACACAAGTGATTGATTCTGCTTCACTTGAAAATATATTCACTGCTGTAACTGACTCTGTTAACCTCTAGTTTATTGAAATGTTGTGTAAAATTTATCACACACAATTCAGATCAACATTTTTGCTTGTGTAATATTGCTTGAACATATGCAAGGAAGACAAGACCAATTACAATGCAATATTCAATAAATTCAAGAAAAAAGACCAATCTCATTTTGTTATGCGGACATTACAATTATGCTGTCATTACTGGTTACATCTTGGTTGGTGAATATTCTGAAAATGTTTAAACTTATCTTTTAATCTTATATTCCTAAATGAATATCAAAAATCTACAAAATCCAATTTGAAAGCATTTCACATGTGGTTTGAGATTAATTATTTAATTTCAGAACAACCCAAACAGCTTTGGGTCCTAGCAAGCAATGTAAAACTCTACATAAAGATATTTAAATAATTCTAGATTGTATTAATATACGATATACTTATGGTTTAGGCCTACTGAAACCACATGACAATTTTTTTACTGTTACAAATGAACTCTGTTATTTTTATACACTAAAAAAAAAACTGGCTTTGAAACTACAGTATTTTCACTCAGAAATTTCTGGTAAATTTCACAAATAATCATGAAAGGGCAAGTAACATCGAATTAAACATGACATTTTTAAGCAGAGAGACTGACTTACATTTCTTGTAAAATGTACTCCAATGATTCTTGTTCAACAATTTTTTTTTAATGTATATGCTTTTTTTTCTTTCCAACTTTCCAGGATTAAATCAGAATATGCTATATTTGTTTTTAAAAAGTATCAGGGTTTCCACAAATATATTAAGCATCGCAAGTATTTTCAACATTGATAATAACAAGGAATGTTTCTTGAGCACCAAATCAGCATTAGAATGATTTCTGAGGGATCATGTGACACTGATGAATGAAGTAATGAAAAATTCAGCATGGCCACCACAGCATATCTGTTTCACATTTTAATCAAGTGACGTGAAGGCCACATATGGTAACCCATACTCAGAATTTGTCCTTTACATTTAACCCATCCAAGTTAGTGCACAGACATTAGGAGCAGTGAGTAGTGAACACACTCACACACACACACACACACACACACACTGTGGACACACACCTGGAGCAGTGGGCAGCCATGTTTGCTGTGGCACCCTCGGAGCTTGCTCAAGGGCACCTCATTTGTGGGTAATGCAGGTGGAAAAGAGCGTTGTTTATTCACTCCCCCCACCTACATTTCCTGCTAGTACTGAGAATTGAACCTTTTTGAGAATTGAGCCATTAGGCTACAACTGTCCCAAAATCATGGTTCCACTGGGGCTCGAACCCAGGACCTTCTGTGTATAAAACAGACGTGATAAATGCTCTACAACCTGTTATTATTAACGTTGAACCCAATCTTGTTTTAGATCATGAATGCTGAGAGCGAAAGTCTCCTAATGAGAAGAATGGAATTTTTCCACAAGTATGATATTGAGGTCTGGCTGAAAAAAGAGGTGAGAGTTAATCTTGTGGCTCTCTCATTTATACCAATATTTATACCAAGAATCACATGACAATATCTGAGTTGTACTTTGTGCAGGCTTTATCAATAGATACAAACAAGAAAACAGTGACATTTGATGATGGCTTAATCCAGTGCTATGACCAAATCCTTATCGCAACAGGATGCAGGTAAGTGTCTGATGATAATTACTGATATATAAACTATTATTTGACTGCGGTTTTTATTGTATATGTCTAGATACGGTATTATTTTTCATCTTTTACTCAACTTCGGTCCACCCAGAATCCAGAACTTACACACTACTTGATATTTGTTCTTCAGAGCAAAAAGCCTAGATTGCCCTGGTGTGGACCTGGAAAACGTGCTAATGCTGGAAACACCAGAGGATGCCCGGTGCATCCACTACGCCTGCATGGGCTGCAGGACAGTCGTTGTGGGCACTTCCTTTGTTGGTACACACACACACATTCACCACCCTGTCTTCTTGCCATATGCAAAGCTAATTTTATCAGTTGATTTATGGATGTATCCCAAAGAAGAATCATGATAGGCAGGTAGATAGATAGATAGATAGATAGAAGGATAGATAGATAGAAGATATTTATAATATGCAATATGTCTTTAAATTTCAACATTTTAAGTATTTTTGTAAGGTGCTTTTTAATTAATATTATATTTAAAAATATGTCTTAATATATATTAACTATTGTTCAGAAGCTTGGTATAAGTAAGATTTTTAGTAAGAAATTATCTAAAAGAAACAGGTTATTTAAAAGATCTTCTGTCACATTTTCCACAAAAATATCAAGCTGTTTTATATTAAATTAATATTAAACTGTTATTAAAAAATATTAAACTGTTTTCAGCATTGATACTAATAAAAAAAATGTTTCTTGAGCAGCAGATCAGCATATTAGAATGATTTCTGAAGGATCATATGACACTGAAGACTGGAGTAATGATGCTGAAAATTTAACTTTGCCGTCACAGGAAAAAAATGACATTTTAAAATTATAATAGAAACAAGTTCATTTAAATTGTAATAACATTTTTTATTTTTGGTCACTGTCTGAGTCATGTTTGAGTAAATTATCACATAAATTTCAAGTTTGGGTGAACTAACCCAATGGCATGGTAGTGTAGGTAGATAGATAGATAGAAGATATTTATAATATGCAATATGTCTTTAAATTTCAACATTTTAAGTATTTTTGTAAGGTGCTTTTTAATTAATATTATATTTAAAAATATGTCTTAATATATATTAACTATTGTTCAGAAGCTTGGTATAAGTAAGATTTTTAGTAAGAAATTATCTAAAAGAAACAGGTTATTTAAAAGATCTTCTGTCACATTTTCCACAAAAATATCAAGCTGTTTTATATTAAATTAATATTAAACTGTTATTAAAAAATATTAAACTGTTTTCAGCATTGATACTAATAAAAAAAATGTTTCTTGAGCAGCAGATCAGCATATTAGAATGATTTCTGAAGGATCATATGACACTGAAGACTGGAGTAATGATGCTGAAAATTCAACTTTGCCGTCACAGGAAAAAAATGACATTTTAAAATTATAATAGAAACAAGTTCATTTAAATTGTAATAACATTTTTTATTTTTGGTCACTGTCTGCTATCAATGTATGGAAAGAGCATGATGACAAAATATTATGTGAATTATTCTTTCAACATGTTTTTTCCCCCCATAATATCTAATCTTTTGTGTTTGGCATTGAAGGCATGGAAGTGGCCGCCTATATGATAGATATGGCCAGTAGTATCACGATCATTGGAAGCAGTGAACTCCCTTATCAGAAGACTCTCGGCCCAGAGATAGGAAAGGTCACCATGATGGTATGTTATAAGGGTCAATACAACCATCTCAGTCATACTGATATCAAATATGCACTTAATGATTATCTTCTTACTTTGCTTTGTTTGTTCTTTAAGATGCTGGAAGAGAGAGGGGTGACGTTTTACATGAATGATGCCATCGCAGAGGTTCAAGGCGAAAATAGGAGGGTAAAGTTAACAGGGTCATTTGTTCTAAAAATAAATGTATTTATTTTTTCCAAAAACAACACATCAGTACTTTCTTTTGGAAGTTAATTGACTGAAATACATGATCAAGAAAACTTAACTGGACGATGGCCTCTTTTCATTTGGTTCATTATGACTTATTAAAAGAATAACCTGTTTTTTTCACAGGTTAAGGCTGTGAAATTGAAGAGCGGTATCACTATAGAAGCCGATTTGTTAATCGTTGGAATTGGTATGTACAGTCGTCGAACTGAGAACAAAGTGCTTCTTGAATTTAAATAATCTGAACAACAGGTTTGTGCTCTCTTCTCCCCAATGATCTCCATATAAGGTGTCAATCCCAATTCAGAGTTTTTGAAAGGGAGTCCAATAAGGATGGACTCTAAGAACTATGTAATTGTGGATAAGGTAAGTGTTATGACCAATTTCCTTGAGCTCAAACCTTACACTTCCAAAATCTTTAATTGTGTCCCTGTCTGTCTAGTACATGAGGACCAACGTAACAGACGTCTACTGTGCAGGAGATCTGACCTTCTTTCCTCTCAAAATGGCAAAAGGCCAGAATGTGAGCATCGGCCACTGGCAGACAGCGCAGGCACATGGTAATCAAAGATGTGTATATCTGCTAATTTTGCCAACTTTTAGGAGTATATTAACATATAGGGCCCTATCATACACCCGGCGCAATGCGGCGCCAGGCACGACGCAAGTGTTTTTTGCTAGTTTCAGCCCGACGCAGTTGTCATTTTCACGTCCTGCTTAACATTGTTTAAATAGCAAATGCATTTGCGCCCATTTGTGCGCCCATGGGTGTGCTGGTCTGAAAACGAGGTGTGTTCAGGTGCATTGCTGGCGCGTTGCTATTTTGAGGGTACTGAAATAGTCTGCGCCATTGACCAACAAAAACCTGGTCTAAAGTCAGGCGCAATATTTTTTCTTTGTTATTTAAGAGTGCGTTAGTAATATGCGCCTATAGACGGGTGCACAACGCGCGTACACATTGCTTATTACACACACAGGGATGCGCAGCAGCACACAAACATTTTTAAAAATGAAAAATTGAATTCCGCCATGTAAATAGCGAAACCGCCATGGCGCGAGCGCAACTGGCTTTTAAAGGGGATGGGAGATGAGACTTTGATTGTTTTATGGCACGTTACGCCCAAAACACACCCATTACGCATTAAGAGAATAGGGAGTACCTTAAACTAGCAAAAGTGGATTCAGACACACCCTAAGCGCAATAGCGCCGTGCGCTTTATACCATGCGTTTAGATCGTTAAAATAGGGCCCATAGACACCATAAAGCTAATAGACATGAACTAAAAGACTTAAAATATCGGGTGATACACCAACTTTTGACAACCAAAAATATTCTGCTGAAAAGACCATGCGTTTAGATCGTTAAAATAGGGCCCATAGACACCATAAAGCTAATAGACATGAACTAAAAGACTTAAAATATGGGGTGATACACCAACTTTTGACAACCAAAAATATTCTGCTGAAAACATGATTTTAAAAAATGTTTCTGTATGAATTTATTTTTCCTCACAAAACAATTTTTTTTAACATGTTTTTTTTTCGGTTCACTGATAAAACGCTTCTCCAATGATGTGTTTTTACTGTGCCAGCATCTATTTTGTGCACGCAACTTGGGAAAGCTGCAACAGGTAAACATGCCAACAGTGTGGATGCACTTCACTGAGACCCAAAATGATGCTAGAATAGGAATTTGTAAAATTAGCTTAACTGAAGTATTGAGAGGCGTCTGTTCGCTGAAGAATTTTACTGGTGCAAAAAACATTTGGTGTATCACTGGTCTTTAAATATATAATTGTGTAGTGGTCTTTAATTTCATTATAACTTTTGCCTTATTAGGAAGGATTGCGGCCTTAAACATGATGCGCAGGGAGGTGGAGCTAAACATAGTGCCATTCTATTGGACCTGCTGGGGAGAACTATTCGATATGCTGGTGCTGCCTTTTAATGTACATGCTTATGCTTTACGGATTGTAAAATACAGGTATTTGTATGTAATTATGTCCTTATTCTTCATTATTCACAGGGTACGGGGAGGGATACACTGAGATGGTGCTGAAAGGGAGATTTGAGAACATGAAGTTTTTGGCACTTTACCTCAAGTAAGAAGCTGTAGGTTTGTGGCATCCATTCTTTATACCTGTTTTCTATTTAAAGCTTGAAATATTGGCTGTGTACTTTTAACTGCAGGGATGATGAGGTGGTGGCTGCAGCAGGATTGAATGTTGAACCGACTGTCTCTGTGGTGGCAGAAAGGTTGGCGGAAGGAAGAGTGATTACAAAGGCAGAAGCAGAGTGAGTGAGAACTCTACAGTATATGTGAAAATACAGATATTCCTGCAAGTTAAAGGTTCACTGAATCATTTATTCCTCATTGATTGTATTCATCTTTCTAAACAACCGATACAACCAAGGAGTCAAGGTTTGGATGGTAAACTAATGAAGATGTTATTTTCAAAGCGATTATAAGTTTATACTAAAAATGTGCATACTTTGCTCAGTATACATTCATATTGCATAAATATTTATAGTAGTATGGTATACTCTCAGAAAAAAAGGTTAGAAAAGCTGTCACTGGGGTGGTTCCCTTTCAAAAGCTACATCTTTGGACCTTTTTACCCCTAAAAATAGCATATTGGGATCTTTAAGGCATTTATTAGTACCTAAAGTGTGCATATTAGCACCTAAATGGTACATAGTAGTAGAGGATGACTGATTTTGGAGTTTACCGATACAGATAGCTAGGTTGGACCACATTGGGCGATACTGATTAATCAACCGGTTAACTGATTAATCAACCAATTTTTAAAATGGATACTGACCGATAACTAAAATAGTGCTTTACTATTTAAAAAAAAAAAACGTAACTGAATAAATATATTAAAATTAAATATTAATTATATATTGACCATTTTAAAGTTAGTTCATAGTTCATTAACTTATGTTAACTGAAGCAACTTATTAACCCAATCTAAGAAGGAACAGTACTTCTACAGCTTTTATCAACCTTAGTTAATGTTACAAATGAACTCATTTTGTAAAGTTTTATCAATTTGTAAAGTTTTCTGAATTTGTAAAGAAATTGTACCATTTCATATCTGCAGTCATTCTTAAAGATGGAAATCTTTAAATATCTACACAAAGGCCATAGCATTGAAATTTCATACATATGGATATTGGGTTATACTTTATTTGAAGGTGTCCTTGTTACAGTGTAATTATACATTTAAGTACTGAGTAATATTAATTAACTACATGTACTTGCTATATGGTTAGGATTAGGGTTTGGCTTAGGGTTACTTGCATGTAATTATGCATAATTTATTGTTAATATAATAGTAAGTACATGTAACATTTGTAACAAGGACACCTTAAAATAAAGTGTTACCAGATATTGTATGTGCGCAGTATCATGTGTCAAAACAAACATCAGTGATTTGCCTGTAGGGGACGCTCTCATACTGTATAATGACATTGGACCTTCTCAGCGGCTCCAGCAATGGACGCAACCCAAAAAAAAAAAAAAATCTGCATGGATTTTTGGCAATAGCTGGTAGTTCCATCAATTGACTATCGGTGCCGATTAATTGGAAAACTGATCAATCGGTCGACCTCTACATTTTAGTACTTGTTCAAAAGTTACCACTCTAGTGACAGCTTTTGTACCATTTTTTTCTGAGAGTGTCATATGCTATTCTGAACAATGGCTGCATATGAAATCACATACTTCCATACATACAGTGTTTCGTCTAATATATTGTATGTGAAAAGAGCAGTATGTCCGAATTCACAGCATTCTTAAAACAGTAGGCTATGTGGAAGTATACAAATTACTTACTACTTTGGAATCTAATGGACACTTACTTTACTATCCCATGAAGCCACAGGGAAAGGATTTGTGAATAGCAGTGAAGTGACTCAGCTGACACTGGTAGGTCACATACATACATTTGGACAATATGGCAAATGCATCCAGATTTCATTCATACTACTACACACATTCATTCTATATAATGCTCACAGAGCGTTTACTTATTCAAAAAAAGTACCTGCACAGGGAGTATGTGATTTCGGATGCAGCCAATGAAAAGGAAAAAGACAGTCATTTGATCTCAAAATGACTGCCACCATGAAGGAGGTACTGTCACGATCTGCCTACTGTGTTGGAACAAGGAGCGAAGGAGCGAGGAGACGCGGAGATGAGGGAGAATCCTTGAAGAGTCTTTATTGAACAAAACCGGGGAATCACACACATAGGTCATGAAATAGACGTTTAACACTGGACGCAGGACACAGGAAAACACAGGGTTTAAATACCAGGAATTAAACGATGACCTGGCATCAATGAACATAATAAACAAGGGAGAAAGGGAGGTAATGGGGAGCACATGGGGGGCAAAACACAAGACACAGGAACACAGGGCTGACATTACCTCCCCCTCCCGGAAGGCGCGTCCACATGCCACATAACTTCCAACGGGGAGGGGGGGTGGGCGCTCTGGAGGCCTCTACGGACAGGCTTACACGGGACGGAAGCCCTCCAGGGTGGTACCCGTTCCGGGACCCATGACGGATCAGGCAGTCCAGGGAGCCATGGCGGAGCAGGGAGCTCAGGGGGCCATGGCGGAGCAGGCAGACTAGGGAGCCATGGCAAAGCAGGCAAACTGGGGAGCCATGGCACAGCAGGCAGCTCGGGGAGCCATGGCGGTGCAGACAGTTCAAGAGGCCATTGCAGTCTTTATTGAACAAAACCGGGGAATCACACACATAGGTCATGAAATAGACGTTTAACACTGGACGCAGGACACAGGAAAACACAGGGTTTAAATACCAGGAATTAAACGATGACCTGGCATCAATGAACATAATAAACAAGGGAGAAAGGGAGGTAATGGGGAGCACATGGGGGGCAAAACACAAGACACAGGAACACAGGGCTGACATCTCTGGGCTTAACTTGGGAACAGGAGCCCTCTCTGGGCTTAACGTGGGAACAGGAGCCCTCTCTGGGCTGAACGTGGGAACAGGAGCCCTCTCTGGGTCTAACTTGGAAACAAGAGCCCTCTCTGGGCTGGACGTGGGAACAGGGGCTGGAGCCGACACTGGAGCGGACTCGGGGGCTGGAGCCGACACTGGTGTGGGCTCGGAGCCCTCTCTGGGTCTAACTTGGAAACAAGAGCCCTCTCTGGGCTGGACGTGGGAACAGGGGCTGGAGCCGACACTGGAGTCTTTATTGAACAAAACCGGGGAATCACACACATAGGTCATGGAGTAGACGTTTAACACTGGACGCAGGACACAGGAAAACACAGGGCTTAAATACCGGGAATTAAACGAGGAACACCTGACATCAATGAACATAATAAACAAGGGAGAAACTGGGTAATGGGGAGCACATGGGGAGCAAAACACAAGACACAGGAACACAGGGCTGACAGGTACCACCCTTATGGAGATTAAACATTTTTCTGTGAAACTGATATGGATTCTGCATGTTGAAATACTGTTCAAATGCACAATTCATGTAGTCATTTATGAAGTGAAATGCTAGGTGCTCTTTTAAAGAGGCTAAAAGCGACGACATATCGTCAGAGCTCTGTTGTACTGTTAATGTTTTTTTACTGAGGTTTTCTTTCTTTTATAGGTCAGATGACCTTAGCTGGCTGAAGCTGCAGCCCATGTGACCGCTAACAACAGTTTGAACTCCGAATTATCAGAATTCAGCCATTCTGTCCACAGTCCATCCCATCCAATCATGCCTTTACTCAGAAGACGTTTTTTTGTAACATTTATAAAGGCCAGTGCATTACAGTATGGCTCTTCAAGAGCTTTGTACACAGTTCACAAAGATTTTGCCATTTTTAACACTGATATTCAGAGAGGAGAACCACTACCCACATACGACTATGAAAAAATGAGAAGCATTTATACTGTTTTTGCTGCAGTTCTCTGAGTTTCCAAAGAAAAATTGAGATTTTGCCAGTAAGCTCAGGTTCAGATCCACTTTTCTGAATATGAACACAATCCTATATTTATTATAATCTGTATTTATTATTAAGATAACATATTTAGGATTTTTTTTTTTTTGTAAATATCATCTAGTTTGTATAGCTCATTTACTCAATGTTTAGAAAGAAAAGTAGATGTAATAGAGTTAATCAATAATTACGTACAGTCACTCTGACATACTATGTGCTTGATAGATCTAGGTGGCATTGTTGGTCATCAAGCTGTGAAATGGAGCATGGGTAGTGGAAAAATAGACAATCATGAGCGCACGTCCAATCATAGCGCTTAGGAGGATTAGATGAACACTGAGCAAAGGATGCTGAATGTGACGGTGGTCACAAAAGGGGGAGCATATATAATAGAGCTGGACAAACATGTTACAAAAGACCATATTACAAAAGAAATGCTGAGCTGCTCTCTTATATCGCCTCTTATTCTCTCTCTCTTCTACCACACAACCCAGTTTTCGATCCCAAATCCTCATAACTCACTTCTGTTCTTATCAGCAAGAATTTGTGCAGAGATATATGGGTCATATACGACAGTACAAATCTGGAGGTGATATGTGGGCCATGAAATAGAGCTTAGACCTTAAGAAGCTATGTAGCAGAGAATTGAAAAGATCCCTTTATCAAGTACACTAGATTGTTAAAGTCTATCTAACATTATCTAACATTTTCCACAATCACTTAATTAGTTAGGTGGACTGCCTGTAGTTTTTGTTAAAAAAAACAACAACAACACATTTCAATGCTATTATTAAGGGGGAGCAGTAATCCACAAAATGCACACTATATAGAAAGTAGAATAGTTTTGGTATACTTGACTTTTTGACATTCTGTACAGACTGATATTGCTGATAAGCGATTTTAATGTGACGACTTCCATGTTGGTCCATTTTTCTATCAGGAAGCATGTTGCAGTACTGATGCATTATTAATGGCATGCAAATGGATGAGCCCTTTAATAGGTTCAGTTTACTTACACACTACAAAAAGTGAAATCAGGTTGGCAACCATATTTTACAGTTTCAGTTTATAATGTTATACATCACAGTTTTAGATACAGCATAGTAAGGAATGTACACATGAGTCACCATTATAAAGGGAAGAATACAGTCACACACCAGGCTGTTTTTACATACAATGTGCTGCAAAGCAAGTGTATCATTTGCACTGGTTGGGCAGTTTTAGTCACTGTTACTCATTCATGGTTCATGTCTTGTTTTTTACTCAGTTTAAAAATATAGCATGTTTGTCATACTCATTTGTAACCTTTAAAGAGCAAAACAAATTATGTTTTACTGGTTTGGACTTTTTACATGAATTGATATCAACATGAATTATTTAAATTTGTTTTATACATGCACGTGAATATATAAGTTTGGGGTCGACAAGATTTTTAAAAATGTTTTTGAAAGAAGTCTCTTAAGCAGTAACATTTTGAAATAGTATTACTATTTAAAACTTTTCAATTTTCATTTATTTTAAAATAGAATTTATTCATCACAGATCCTTCAGAAATCATGCCTATTTGATGCTGAAGAAACACTTCCTAATATAATTTAATTCTTAAGTAATGTTAAAAACAGTTATATTTATGTAGTGTTTTTTTATTCTGTGATGAATAAAACATTCAAAAGAACAGCATTTATAGGAAATAATACATTATAAACATATTTAACTCACTTTTGAACAGTTTAATGCATCCTGAATAAAAGTATTAATTTATTTGAAAAAATAAAAAAACATTGTACTGACCCCAACCTTTTAAAAGGTAGTGTATAAATAAATAAACGTATGTTATGTAAATATATTATGTGTGTGTGTGTGTGTGTGTGTGCAAGTAATATGCAATAATATTATTTAAATATTTTGTATTATATAGTATAATACATGATTATTATAATAATGTCATTATTTACAAAATAAAATAAAATGAAGGCAAGCAATGTACATTGATATCATATTTAAGATTGTGAAAAAATATATAGCACTTTTTGATGTGCCTTTTTTAATTAGTATGTGCATATTTTGAAGCCTTAAACTCAATTACAGTGAACTATACCTACGTAAATAAACAAAAGGCAAATTCCTAAAGTCCTTGATAAAAAAATCAAACATGATTATTGTAGTAATAGATGACAACAATGCTAAATAGATTCAGTAGAGGCTAAAATGGATGAACTGTATGGGATCAGATTCCCGCCTAAAGTATTGCAGTCACGAAAAAAAAAAAAAAAACAAGCGTGAAAACAAAATTAAAAAATGCAAAAAATATATTGCACAAGATTTAAAAATGAAAGCAAAGTTTTCAGAATAGCAAACAATGGTCACGGATTGAAAAATAATAAGCGTAAATCAAAAAATGAATAACGCATTTTAAAAAAATAATGAGCATGAATCAAAACTTTAAACACGTTTAGTGTCTAGCCAATCAGATGAAGAGGGGTGGTGACATCACTCCAACGCACCTCATTAGCAGTGTTGCCAATTTAGCTACTTTGTAGCTAGATTTAGCGACTTCCCCGCCCCTTTTGAGACTTTTTTCAAAAGTTTAGGGACAAATATAGCAACTGCTTTGACAAACCTTATCTAAGTTCTCATCTTGCCCACTGATCTACGTTCATCTTTATATAGATCAGTGAATTTGCCATTGTGATGTCATCTAGTGACATTTAGCTACCAGTTTTAGCTACTTTCAATTGAAAGCAGTTGGCAACACTGCTCATTAGCTGCCGATGCTCAGTGTTCTGTTCACTTGTACAGGTGAAAATGGACAGCTGTCAGCTGGGAATCATCTTTCCATACAGGACACCATTATATGTGTCTGTCTGTCACTGCTGTACGCCTGCCTGGCGATCCGTTAACGTTAAATTAGTAAATTAATTATGAATAAATGAATGTAATGTTTTTGCATTGACTAGGCTAGATCTGACTACTGATCAATGAAAGCGACAGTGTTACAGAGGAGACAGTTACAGAGGCCAGGTGGATTTGATATACACAATGATTTATTTGCATATTGTGTTTATTTACATAAACACTATGCAACATATGCTACAAGCTACATATATAATTGCATAACACTATCATAATGTTTTAAAGGGGTGGTTCACTGGTTTTTTTCTAGGCTTGATTGTGTTTATGGGGTGCAGTCTAACATGTGTTAATGCTTAGTTTTTAAAAAAACTCATTATTTTTCACATAATTTACTTTTATTCCACACCGCTCTGTCCCTTCTCTGAGAAACGGGCTGATCTTTTCCTGTTTTTATGAAGCCCCACCCTCAGAAATAAGCGATGGGCTCTGATTGGTTAGCTAGCCCAGTGTGTTGTGATTGGCTAAACCGCCTCTAGTG
>NW_015555817.1:571020-575773 GCF_001515605.1 Sinocyclocheilus anshuiensis
CACACAGTGACGTAGACATGTGGGGGCGTGTTTAAACGAGGCGTTTTAGGAGGGCGTGGACAAGTCTTAACTTTTATAAAGAATATCTCTTTGGGTTTGAGACTTTAGTCTTTGTAATTTTAGGGATCTTATCTATGCACAAACAGCTTGTAACACTCCAAAGAGAAAGGAAAATTTGAAATTGCATCATATGACCCCTTTAACTGCCAATGCCATACAGGACACCGTTATATGTGTCTGTCTGTCACTGCTGTTGGCCTACCTGGCGATCCGTTAACATTAAATTAGTAAATTGGTCAATTAATTATGAATGAATGTAATGTTTTTGCATTGACTAGGCTAGATTTGACTACTTATCAATGAAAGTGATAGTGTTACAGAGGAGACCGCTACAGAGGCCAGGTGTATTTGATATATACACAATGATTTATTTGCATATTGTGTTTATTTACATAAACACTATGCAACATATGCAACAAGCTACATATATAATTGTATAACACTATAAAATTAACGTTTTAAATATATAAAGTTAGAATACAGCAACAATATGAAAGTAAAACAGCCAGCAGGTGGCGGCAAGTATCTTTAGAGTAAGACATTAAATCATTCATTCAAACGGCAGATTCATTCAGTGAGGAATAAAGTGAATAATTCAATATAACGCTGCTGTGTGTTGCTTGTAGGACACTGTTCTGCTGAGGCTTTGTTTGGACTCTTCATCCAACAAAATGAGAAAATAGGTACAATATTAAACTCACTCAAAATGTACTTCTTGTTATATTGATTTTATACTACAGTTCAATAAAGATTTTCAATGGAGCTGATATTCGGGGAAAACACTCTTCCTCGTGTGATATTGCTTAGCTGTATGTCATTTTATAATCTCAGAGTAACACAAAATGTGATCTGACAAGAACCTTATCAATGACATACTGTACATCAAAGAAAAAGCTGCAAAGCTGTTTACAAAAAAACAACAAAAAAAAACAATACATGACAAAAAATAAGCAAAATATTGCCTATAGACGGTTAACAATTACGAGCAATATACAGCAAACTAATCAATTGTGACTGGGATGTATTACTCTTACTCGTATTATCCTCTCCTAACAGTAATAACCATAAGACTTATTATCAGTAAGGTATGGGCGAGCCAGGCACATCAATGACTTCGCGAGGCCTGTACTTATTGTGGCTGCTCCCTTTCGCGATGTGGCCATTGGCGAATAAATACAGGTGAATATACCCACGACAGGTCACTAGGACCGCTCATTTAACGTTAATGGATCGCCAGGCAGGCGTACAGCATTGACAGACAGACACATATAATGGTGTCCTGTATGGAAAGATGTTTCCCAGCTGACAGCTGTCCATTTTCACCTGTACAAGTGAACAGAACACTGAGCATCGGCAGCTAATGAGGCGAGTTGGAGTGATGTCACTGCCCCTCTTCATCTGATTGGCTAGAGGAGGAGCTGTCAATCTAGAACTAGTGGACCAATGATGATGCTTAAGCCCGCCCTGATTTACATGAAACTAACCGCAACATTTGGAAAAGCAAGCGCAGAATGTGGAAACAAGAGCGAAGGGAAAAACAGCATAAGCATACAAAAATAAAAATATGAGCTGAAAATGTCTGAGAGCACAAAAAACCGAGAAATATAACCAAGTAAAACATGATTTTGTGTGCAAGTCAGACAAATTTGCATTAATATTTAAATTTTGTGCAATATGATTTTAAACATGTTTAAAGTTTTGATTCATGCTTATTATTTAAAAAAATGCGTTATTAATTTTTCTATTTATGCTTATTATTTTTCAATCCGTGACCATTGTTTGCTATTCTGAAAACTTTGCTTTCATTTTTAAATCTTGTGAAATATATTTTTACTTGTGTTTTTAAATTTTGTTTTCACGCTTGTTTTTTTTTTATCTGTGACTGCAATACTTTAGACGGGAATCTGATCCCATAGAACTGAACAGCTTATAGGATGCATCATGGTAACAAAACCAGAGATCAATGTATAAGCACAATATGATGCAATGCTTAACAGTAGGCCTCCATGTGAGAGCATCCACATACGAGAGAAATTATACTGCACATTCATGTCTAAAGAACTTTCCTTAGTACAGTTATGTTAATAACACCAAAAACACTCTTGAACACAACTTGTTCATACAGTATATAGACTCTGCACATGATAGATGACTGATTAAAAGATTTCATGATATAAGTTCTTCATGTTAAAACTCCAAGCTTGTTTCGTGTATTTAGTTTTGAAGAGTTTGAGTCTATGCTTAAACCAGTCTAAATATTTTGTAGAAAAGCCTGTTTTGATGCCATATAACGTTTACGGCGGTTGGCTCTATATACCTCCAACCGTTGGACCTCTGCAGTGGGGTCTTCTAGAGCTCCTTCCCACCTCAAGCTGGCCTCTTCAAGATCAGTCAAATCAGATTTGTCCTCCTCTGTTAGAACCACTTGTGACACACCCTTGGGATTTTAGGATTTGCTGTTCTTACGTTCTTTGGCTTTGGCCTGACCTTTGCACTGAGCATCACTCATCTCTCTGTTGGTCCACTGTTCTGTCTGGAGATTCTCTAGAGAAATAGAGAAACTATAGAATGTTTAAAATATATCACAATGCTTCTGAAACAATTCCAGCAACCCACTGGTCAACTAATGCACTAAGGTACCGAAGGAGGTAGCTTTCAACCAACACAAGTAAAATACTGTTAAAGAGAGACTTTGGAAATTAGGGTTAGTTAGTTTACCCAAAATTGAAAATTCTGTCATTAATTACTCACCCTCATGTCGTTTCAAACCCGTAAGACCTTTGTTCATCTTCGGAACACAAATTAAGATATTTTTGATGGAATCTGAGAGCTGTCTGACCCTGCATAGACAGCAATACAACTGAAATGTTCCCAAGTCCAGAAATGTAGCAAAGAGATCTGTAAAATAATCCATGTGACATCAGGGGTTCAACTGTAATTTTACGAATTCATTTTTGGGTGAACTATCCCTTTAATCTTATTTATTTGACAGCACAGGACAATTTTTATTCCTAATTAACTATGCCTTGTTTTACCATAAAATATCTAAACATTATAAATGATCTAAACATTAAAAATTAATAAAATTCTTTTAAACTACAAAAATTATTTAGATTTTCAGATATAATGCATCTTAAATGTTAATGTATTTTGCTTTTCTTCCCATTGGCAAATTTTTTTTAACTTGTTTTAAGCATACACCTATAGTTTAAATAGGCTACAAATTCTGTCATAATTTACTTACCCTGATGTTGTTTTATACCTTCTTGTTTTCTTCTGTTGAACACAAAATATATTATCTTAGCCAAATGGTTACCAGTTACCACTGACTTTCATCGTATGGACCAAAAACAAATTGAGGCATTTCTCAGAATATCTTCTTTTGTGTTCCACAGAATAAAGCAAGTCATAGGTTTGGAACGATATGAGGGTAAGTAAATGATGACAGACTTTTCATGTTTTGATGAACTATCCCTTTAAGTATTTTTGGTCTCCAACAGCTACATTTTTATATATTATACTATAATATTTATTAATTAATTGATTTATCAATTTATTTATTTTGCCACCGGTAACCACGTAAAGCATTCAAAATCTCTCGTTTTTAAAAACCAACTCACCTGAATCCCTTGACTGGTTAATGCCATTCCTCGATTTCTTTTTCTCTTTTGTTGTGTCTTTCCTTTTCTTGTTGCTCTCTTTCATTGTGGCAGTCAAAGGTGGAACGTGAAACTCTTTTTTAACTGAAATCTCCTCACGCATGTTTGTTGTTTTGAGAAGCGCCTTTAATCCGTCTCTAAACGATGCCATACTTCAACACATTACTTACTGACGTCCTATTTTCATCTCAAATGAACGTTAACTCAAAGCAGTTTCATCAGTATTAAAAGAGATACTATGACTAAATAAAAATGTTAACAGTTATAATATAAACTATCCTTAAATCGCTAGTTGGCGCGAAAACTCAGCGTTCTATCAGCTTTAAGCGTGATGACGCATCTCCATGGAAACAGAACTCCTACGTGCCCAATAGGGATGGAGAAACAGTCTGGCGTTCATACATGTCTGAGATATGTAGAGATATGTACCACTTGCGATGCAATAACAGTGCGCATAATATCTAGATTATCTGATCACCCATTTTATTCAGCTGTATACAAAAGAAAAGCTGTCATTATATTAGATTTGTACAGAACCTATCAATAGAGTTAGCATTTAGTATTATAAAGCAATAAATATTCTACTCAAAAGTGATCATACGACTTGTTTTTGGCTCAGTCACAGACACTATACTTAGAACAAGGCCATCAGTTAGAGAGAAGAACATGATGCTGTGCAGCCAAACTTAGCAACAGCAATAAAGCTAAAGGTCATAAGGAGAAACAGCCGCCAAACATTTTATTTTACAGATGCAGACCCTTTTTGTTTCTGCATGTGTGAAAAAATGTCTGCATTGCTCTACAAAAATTCGATTTTGATTTATTTAATGTTATATGTTGAATGTAAAGTTTCATTGGTCTCCCTCTTAATTTGTAATGGGCCATCTTTCCCTTTATAAGCTGTTGCTTTGTTCATTTGAGATGTCAGTTTTTAGTTTGTTGGTTTGTTTCTGTCTGAATGGTTTGACTTCATTTTCTTTTTGTTTGTTGGTTTATTTTGTTGTAGTTGTAAGATTTATGAGTTTGTAAAGTTT
>NW_015555817.1:576495-596283 GCF_001515605.1 Sinocyclocheilus anshuiensis
TGGGGGGGGGGGGCGTCAAATAAAGACCCATTTTCCAGTGGAAAGCTTGTGTTCCTTGTTCCTGACTTCTCGGTCCCTCACATATGGTTTAGAAAAATGTAGAAATTTTTGAGAGCAATATCTGTTTATAAGAGCATTGCGTATATATTGCGTATACACCTGGCATGTTGAAATCATTATTTTATTGAAATTAACTTTGGGGGATGTTCAGTAAACTTTCACATGTACGGACGATTGGCTGAGCAGGCATCATTTTGATTGGTTGGAACCATTTTGTCCCGCCCCCTTTCTTGGGAGTCGAGGCTGAACGTTGGCTGAAGTGGAAGTCATTCATAATCTACGGAAGACAGTCGTCATAGCGAACCCTTGACGTCGCGGACCCAGTGGCCAGCTGTTACTAATCGCGTCACTGCCTCTGCCAGCTGATCGCAGACGCCGGTAACCGTGAGGCGAGAACGGAGGAATCACTTTACCGGTGAGGTGAGCGTTTATGTTCATCAACTATACAGACATTAACCAGCTTTGTAGTCAATCTAATCCGCAGTCTGCTTCTGTCGGGGGTTTTTAGATGGAGCAGCTTTATTAGCTCCGGGGAAAGGCGAGGCAGTTCACTTTAGGTGGGGCGGGAAAAAAATCTGATTCTTCAGAGTTACGAATACGCGTTACATTCGCGATAAAATGAACGATTATAATATTAGAACAGGCCATCATCGAATATGTTGGATACCGGGCGGAGGTCATTACATAAGTTTCATTCCATTATACCGGCCAAACTTCCAGCCTAACGTTACTAAAGCCTTTACTCGAGGGCGCAAATCGGTGCGAGTGTAATCTCTGTATTTAAAGTTCTCTCAAGAAAAATCTTATCCGACATGTTGAGTAAATACAAGATAGTTATTCGGTACAATCACGTCAGTCCTTTTTATTGCTGCATAGATGCCAACGTGTCTGCTAAAGTGTGTTTCCTGATTTGGTTGGGTAAGAACATCCTTATGTAATTCATTCACCTCTGATGAGGAAATCTCCGTAGCTTTTGCTCGATATGTTACGTTACAATCGGGTTTGCTGGTCACTGAACGTTTCAGTGGAATATTACAGATTTTAGGAAGTGACGTAGCAAACGTTATAGGCTATATATGCTCTGATAGTTCAGCTATTTCATGTATACACTGTTTTACGTAATTTTATAGGCTATGTAAAAAAATTAATTTAGAATTGAATATAATTTACTTTGTTAATAATAATTGCATATTGTTTTACCTTTTTTCTATCCCATGATACTATAAGTTAATATTAAGTTACTTCATTAACCTTTAAATGCCACTGAATATACTGGCATGGTTTATTTTCATGATTTAAAAGAAAAAAAGTCAAATATAAACTAGAATAAAATCTATATAAGAACAATGTGCTGTTTACTATATTCTACATGTAGATTGTCTGTGAAGAGCAGGCCTGAAATGAGTATTTCACTTCGTGACACTAAGACAATGCGTATCAGCAGAAATCCTTGAAAAGACACTCCTTGTGACATACTGTATCTGTGTCATTGGTTTGATACCCAGTTAGCTTAGTGTTTGAGTCATAGACCAACACTTTTCAACCAGGCATCCAAAAATAGACCGTTCTTCTGAATTGGTGTTCAAATCGAAGTACTGTTATGCAGTTACAGCCCTTTAAGAGACAGAAAGCTAACATGGCCACCTTTTTCCTCATGGCTGAGGAGTCCATTTATAATCTCAGACTGCACTTTACCCTGTTGTGGATCTGGAAGGTGGGTTGCGCTGCTTAAAATCAACCAGCTGTAATGAAAAGCAAAACTGACAAAACCACATTTCGTTTTATAGATGATTTCAATGGTAAGGTATGTGTGCACCATACTTCCTTAAGTAATAATTATCATGATGCTGACAAGATACATTTTTTTTTAATACAAAATGGCATATTTCTGTATTGATGCCAGTGCATTAAAATGGCCACCATTTGCCCTGCCTGCAGAATCCATGGCAAGTCAGTACTCGGTCACATCTGATTCAGCCTCGGGCTTTGCAGTGCGATGATTTTTTTTTCTTATTTTTTTTCCCCTCCGCCCTTAAATGGCAAAGAGCAATGGAGACATCTTCCCACTCTGTTCTTCAGTTCTCACACACTAACTGATTCAGTCTTTTGTTTGCTCATAGATACCACTTTGTCAGCTCTGAGAAAAGACATCAGCATTAGCACAAAGTCAGAGTTTAACTGTATGGTCTATGCTTGTGGAGGCCAACTGATCACATTGGCTGAAGTTGAGCAGTTTAACTGTTTGTTCTTGTGCAAAAACTTTAGATACCAAGGGTCAAACATGTCTTGGTACCATAAGACACATTTTTTTAGTGCTAACAATGTAGGCTAGTGTGTTAACCATTAGCAATAGCAAGCTGACCTTAATGTTTCCCTTTTCCATTCACGCATTGCAGCTTCTGTACACCCAGACCAGATCAATAGATCGACTGGTGACGGGGGAACAAGACGAGCATGTTCAGATATGCAAACATTGTCAATTCAGGCTAATTTGCTTGCACTGCTGCGACACGCTTGGAAATTTCATTGTGTTGAAATGAACATCCATTTATTTCATTTAGGTGATTTGTATAGCATAAGTTTTGTAAGAGGTTTGAGGTAGAATAAATGCTAAATAATGACTAATAAGCACTAATTACCACATAAATAATAATTTACTGGTGATATTATAAAGAATACACAAAAGTCCAAAGTCAGGCGTTATGTGATATCATTGAGGCCTTCGTTTTTTTATCAATCAGAAATCATGAATTTTGTATCATGCTCATTGGAAAAACAGGCCTCTATCTATACAAAAAAATGTAGCTATACATACAATTCACTGCATTTTCTAGCTGAATTGAACAGTTGAGGTAGTAAAACAACAACAACTTTTATTCCTGTTTGCACAAATTCGCACATTCTTGGGCCTTGCCCCCCCAAACGAGTTATTGTGCCCCCCCCTTTCCATCCTCTCCCCTCCTTGCTGAAAGTGAAACCGATAAAACATTGCACAAAAGAAAGCGATTGCAAACTTTAGCGAGCGTCAGAAACTGCACGCGATCACAGATTGCACGCTTCCCACCTGAAACCCACATGTATGCTGCAACATGAGCAGTTTTTAATCTAAATTAGATTGTATAATCCCGAAAATATCAGCATGAAACAGAAACAGCAGATTCACTCTCTGCCAGCAGGTGGCGCTTATAGCGTTTCCTTGGTTTCTGCTGTAAACAAAGCAGCGCTGCACTTATGAACTTTAATATGCATTATACAGAGGCAAGATGAAAAGGAAAAAATACCATCTAAACTTTTCTAAAGACAGTAAGTTCCCCTCAGACATGGATTCATATAAACTCCTACCCCTAAATGAATCGCGATTTGTTTAGCATCTCAACCGATTTGAGTCGTCACATATTTTAATTGATTTTCAACCGGCTCGCGGTTAATCGTTACATCCCTACACAAAAGGAGATGTTTAGAAAGTTGTTCAAGCTGCTCTGATTGAAACAAAATAAGTGGATAGGGACAAGGGGCAGAAAAGCCTCAAAGTACATGACAGAACTGTAAATTATTATTTTTTTGGGTGAATTATCCCTTTAAGCTTCCCATGTGAGAATGAAACATTTGAGTCACGTATAATTTTCAAACTGTTTATCGTGTTTGTGGTTGTTGTATGCATCATAGATGACATTGTCTGAATTGTGCTCTCAAGGCCTTACCTTGTCCTCTGGCCTCCACCCCCAATGCCTGCTGATTCATGTCTGCGTGTCTGCGCCGGCTTGCTGGATGGGGGAGGGTGGAATGAACGAGGGACACGGAGTACTGAGAAAGAATGGTAGATGATTACCAAACGCAGCACGGGAAGGGAAACAAGACGGAAAGTGCGTGAGTCTGAGTCATAGTGTTAGCATGATTCAGTATATGTGATGTTTCTGTGCGACGGAAAATATAGACTCTTTTGAGACAAAACGCGCTTGTAAGCAAGAAGTTTATTTCAGCATGTCTTGTTGGGGATCTGAGGAATGATGGGCATTTTTGGTGCCTCATTTGTGAAACTCAAACATCATGATTGAAACATCATTTTTTTTGTGAATTTACGTAAGAATGATTTACAAATGTGCAGCAACTTGTGCAAATAATTATTCAGATATACATTCAAGGCCTATGTTTTTTTTTTTGTGTTTTTTTTTTTTGTACATAATTTTTTTTAATCTAAAATCTTATTTATCTGAAATAATGAAAAAGCATTTTTTTTTTCTTCAAAGCAATAAATCTTTTACTATTTCTTTGTTACATAAGATGAAATTATGGTAAATTTTAAGTTGCATAAGCTTGACAATCAGTCCATAACAGTAAAGATGAAAAATGAATTCAAATTTAAGTTGATTAAATGTATTAATTTTAAAATCAACTTCAATCAAATGTATGTTTCTTACATAAACTTGAAATTGTAGTTGATTAAACCGAAACCTAATGTCATAAATTAATGTTTACGAAGTTGACAAGCAGAATTTGCCAGAAAATGTCTCAGAACATCACATTTTTAGGTTTGCAAAGCATAAAATTCATGTACTTGATTAAAAATATAAGATATTGCACTGACCCAATTGGGCAAACCAATCCGAAATACTCTCACTGACCCTGGGACAGCAGGACATCCTTGTTGTTCAGCCCTGTATGTTTTAGTTTAAATGAAGTGTCATATTTGTATTTTGATGGTACTCCGTGGAAATGGCAGTATCAAAAATGATTTTGTAATTACAGGGAGAACAAACTTGTGGTTGTGGAACATATCGCGTTATTTTTGAAAAGTAATCTTCTGTCTTGATTTTATCTTCTAGGTCTGTAGTGGATGCTGATGAGTGAATATTGGCTGACCTACTGCAGTTCTTCTCTGGCAAACTTTATGACCCTGTCCTGACGCTAAAGCTGCCAGCTGAAGAACTGTTGTGGTCAGCTCTACCCAGCATGCACCATTTTCATCCGAGAGTGCTGTGGATCTTATTCATTCTCTGTCGTAGAGCTTTGATATTTAAAAATTCACTTTTTTTTTTTTTTTATTGAAGCAGAAAATATCTTAAATAGAGAAATATTTCTTAAAAAAATGTAAAGAAATATTACCTTTTTGTCGTGAATTTGATAAAAATGTACCATATCAATTTTTAACCATATTACCATAAAATATGAATTTAAATCCATGGTCTTTTTTTGTATTGTAATATCAAAATGAATATCAAACTAACTAATAAATTAGTGTTTTATAATGTATATTTGATGTATGTAGTATATTATGCATGGTAGAAGTCATTGAAAATTATTTTCTGTACATTTAGCCTTTGCAACAGCTGCTGTCCAGGCATGAAACTTGCATGTGTCCAATAATGGACAAATCAATATGAATTTGAATCCATGGTCTTTTTTTGTATTGTAATATCAAAATGAATATCAAACTAACTAATAAATGAGTGTTTTATAATGTATATTTGATGTATGTAGTATATTATGCATGGTAGAAGTCATTGAAAATTATTTTCTGTACATTTAGCCTTTGCAACAGCTGCTGTCCAGGCATGAAACTTGCATGTGTCCAATAATGGACAAATCTCTATAGTTACCATGGTACATGTGCTCTGAATCTTGTCTCATCCACAGTAGCTTACCGTTTTGAAGCTCTTAAGTACAGCACTTATACAACATTTAAATGATTTGTGGTATAGGCAGCAGCATAAGTAATGCATTATGACCACTAAATAATAGTAAGCTATTCTTTCCTGACTGGCTTGAACATAGTTGAAACGGGTTGACTCAAAGCCATAATTCATAATTTAAAAAGTATATTTTTTGCCATATCTGTTGAGTTAACAACTAAACAAAAATCACAATTTCATACAAGAGTCATGTATAAAATGAAGCTTTTAACTGAAATGTTAAACTGTTCTCAAGAAAAGTGTATTTTCATACAGTTTAGGTCGGGGCAAGATGTCACTCGTCTGTAAAATGCTAGAGATGTATTAATAATATTTATAAGACTAAACTATTGTTATCTTGCACTTGTTTAAGTGTTATGTAAAATATGACCGATAGAGGGCGTCAATGGTCAGTTGGACAGTGAGGCTAGCTGAGTTGGATCTACTGCCTGTTTATCAAGCAGATACATTTACTTAAAAGTTTTCCACTCTTGAACATTTTCCACCCTCTCCATGTTTTATCACTCTTATGCCCACATGCTGTAAGATATATGACAAAAAAAGGCTACAAGTAAAGATAACTTTGGGTCTCACCAATGAAGTGCAAAGACTATTTTAATCATTTTGGTAAGGGAATGGATGAATAACAATTTTATTTCTTCAAGACTGGTCATAGCTTTTTAAATTCAGTTATGGAAAGGTAGATTGGTCTTATTTGTATTATGAAAGTAATACTGATTACCTCTTGGCAACCGCTAGTTGGTCAAACTAGTTCTTAAGACAGAGTCTTAACATTGTGGCTATGGAACTGGCCCCAGGTTGATTCAATACGTTTTGTATAGTATTTTCTTTACTCTTTACTTCAAAAACTATGTCTAAAAAAAGTAATATTTTATGTATTTGAGGTCTGAGATGTGGAAACGGTGAAGAGAGAGAGAAGGTAAACATTTTGCATTTTAGGTCAGCATTGCCGTCTAATCAGCCAATATTGTTTTAAATAGCCTGCATCGCACTTCATCTTTTATAACATGGGATTTTGACCAAATATATTCAATTTTAATTTTTGTAAAATGTTGCAACAAGATATTAATTAAAAAAAAATTTTTGTGAAAAATTACACTTTTGGACATATAAGGTAAAATAATAAATATTTTTTTAAATACCTTAAAGTAACTACAAATGAGCATGTAAAGCAAATATCCGTGTGGAGCATGCCCCCGATCCGAACAGTTCATGTTCTCACTGTTTTTCCCCCTTACCTGTTTGCATCTCTGGTTTTTGCTTTAGGTTATAATATGAGGTTAGATATAATGTATATACTGTTAGCATGATGTTAGCTCTAATGTTCCTGGGGTAAGTTAAGCCAATAGTTTACCCCTTCTTATGATTATAACATTATTTTACTGTAATTCTACATTATATTTCATTAATTTTACACCAAACATGATTCTGATTTAGTTTTTTGTTTTGAACTTGATTTTGTTCTGTAAATTTTAAATTGGCCTGGTTTATGAAAATTGGCCAGTGAAGTTTTTATGAAATTGTATTTCCCTGCAACACTTATAAGTGGGATGTTGATTACTATAGCCCATTTCTGCAAGGTCAGTTGCAGTCTTTTTTTTTTTTTAATTCTTCAATTTGAACTTTTTGTTCTGAATTTTTTTTAAATGAAAAAAACCGTTGTGAACTGTATCTTTAAATAGAACCTTTAAGAAGTCATCCATCCATCCATTCTATTATCCAAACCTATATGTCCTTATAGGGTCGTGGGGAGCATCTTGAGCCACAGGTGAGGAAACTCCCTTGATGGCTGGCCAGTCAATCACAAGACTCGCATATAGATTTTAAGAAGTCATTAATGAATTTCTCTTCCTTTGTTATAGCATGAGGTGAAAATATTCAGTTTTACTTTAGCATAATTAGTGGCACAGTTTAACTCCATATGGCTCAATTTACCCCTCACTGGGGGCAAATTTAGCCAAGAGACCTTTTTTTTTTTTTTTGAAAAGCCATATTTTGAAAGCAGTTTATTTTAGACCCAAAGTGGTTATTCCCAAGGATGCATCATTTAAGTACATATTTAAGTTGGACCCAATACTGTCATGTGCTCACTAAAAACTGGCGCAACTCACCCGCTCTCCCCTACTTGTAATCGGACTACAATTAATTTTTTTTATGTTAACATGATATATTATTACATATTCACACAATAGCCATAAAGTACACACACACACACACACACACACACACACACACACAGGGGAGTAGATATCGGAGACATGTCCCACCCAACTCCGCTTTAAAAACATGAAACTGTCAGTATCAGTATTATAAATATACAGCTAATATTTTTGATTGTATTTTAATTAGGCCTATATTTTTTATAAAACAGCATTATTTAAAAAAAAAAAAGGCGTTTGTTGTCTGCAAACGAGTTGAATTAAGATCATAGACTTAAATGTCTCTCTCATTTCCTTTTCTTTCTCCCAGAGTATTAGTTGGACATAATTGTGAGCATTGATGTAAACGGGTATTGGAGCTATAACCAAAGAAGATGGATGATGAATGCCATGTGAAACAAGGACAGGACTCGTGTTCACTGAAAAATTGTTTCTAACCTATCTTGATGGCTTCCAGCCATTTCTGTTGCTGTCTTGGAGATTTTGAATGCATTAGCACCAAATTAATTTTGCACTAAATCTTAAATGGCTTTGTCTTTTTAAAATTATGATCTACATGAAATATCACAATCAGCTGTTCATATTGTTGGATTCAATACATTTGAATTCTTTTAAAGAAAAATTAGTCCTTTGCAAAGTGAAATCTATACATATTTCTTTTTTAATCTATAGTGCAAGTGCATTATATTATGCTAATGTATTGCATGTTGCAATAACAAGAATGTGACTTGTTCTGAGAATGAGAATCTGTTGTTATTTTTCTTTTCTTTTACGACTTATTAAACTTTTCAGTACACTGTTTGCTGGTACAGTGGAGCAGGTGCATACAAAATCATATAGATGGTTTCATTTTTTTTTTGTATTCTTGTAATATAGGCCTACGTTTTGTGTAATCTGTTATATAGCTCAAAGGCCTAATTTACCCCAAAATAAAAATTCTGTCATTATTTACTCACTTTCTTTCTTCTGTAGAACACAAAAGAAGATCTTTTGAAAAATGTCTCTTTTTGTGCATAGCATGAAACTCAGTGGGTTCAAATATTTTCTTTTGTGTCCCACAGAAGAAAAAAATCACATGTTTGGAATGACAAGAGGGTGGGTAAATGATGAGAGAATTTACTTTTGTTTGGGTAAAACTTATTTTTTACATTTCTTTTTAGAAAAGTAATTTTATTCCTTGTCATTTTGATTCATAGCCTTCTGGAAGTGTGGAGTAGGATCATAAGGATGCAAGGTGGAGGAATGCAGTGTGAGATGGGCCGCATCCTGGGTGTAGCAAAAATATTGTACTGAATATATATATTGAACTCATAAGAGATGAACAAGGGCTATATTCAACCAAAAGCACATGCATGTCTAAAATGAAAACTACAATATTACAGTATAATTGAATTTTGCAAAATTTGCTAATACGGTGCCATATTTCTGCATGTTAAAATTAAACCAAACCTACCTAATGGTCTAGTTTAAGTGTGTTTTTTGCAGATTGTTTGGAAGAGTTCCATTAGCACAGGAATTACTTGTGAATGTTAGACTGAAAAAAGCTACAGTACATCCTGTTCTGCTATCAGCCATCCAGCCTCCTGAGCAACGGAGATCAGAGGAAGCATGTCTGGTAATTGATATCCTGTTCGTGTTCACATAAGTGCATTCCTTTCATCTTTACATTTAGTCATTATCTGCCTCAAATGGAGGTTATTCTTAAGTGATTCCTGCATCAAAGTGTAAGTTGGTGTCTATATTGTAAGACACATACCGAAGAAACCACTGCTTGTGAAAAATGTTAACTTTTAATGCTATTTTTAGTGGTGCTTCAGACATAAGCATTTTGCAGTTATTCATATTTTTGACATGGAGACCCACAAAGACATCTGTAGCAAGCATGCATTTTCCAAACCCACTGAACTTTTGTTTGCTTCCTCTTCATAAATGATCCAAACCTCCACTAATGGCTGCGTGGTCACATGGGGCTAGTTAGGATGATAAAAGCTTTGACCATGTTGTAAATGAGTTTGATGCAGAGGCCAATACCACAGAGCAAATATATAGTGTATATTACAACATTTTACAATATTTCATAATATATTGCTTTCGTTTCTCCAGTTTAATCAAAATGGTTGTTTAAAAAAAAAAGAACATAATATTTGATGTGCAATGCTGTTGCCATCTAACAATCATTTTCATTGCATGAATGTGCAATTTGCAGTTCTTTTAAAGAACTGTAGAAAATAGGTCTAAAATGAAATTATAATAATACTATTTCTCAGAACACTTACAAAATGATGTCTCAATATAATATTTGATGTGCAATGTATATTGCCATCTTAATCGTTAATAAAAATGTTTGTAAGACAATAAATATCCATATATAATTTATAGTTATACATAACTATAGCCTATAATAGTTTTATTTATTGAAATAAAATTTGTATATATTATATTTTACATTCATATTATATATATAAAATAGTTATCTTAATATCATCTCGCAACACTTTCAAAATGATTTCTTAATATTTATATCACAACATTCATGACAGTCGTAACTATTTTACGCTTTGGGAAATAATGTATTTGTATGAATGTGTACAATCTCACTGAGGGTGAGGTTTAGGGGCGTGGTGTATTTATTTATGTAGGCTATTTATTTCATACAAAATCGCCAATTCTTAAAATAGTTAGACTATCTCGTTAGATCGGTTATCTTTTTGTCACAAATAGCAACAAAATAAAACTTCAGATCATTCACAGTCTAGAGAGCATTCAAACTGTCATCAATAATAATTCTTTCCCCTTCAAACATCTTTGAATGAATGATTGAATGAATTCAATGAATGAATCTTTAGTATCTTCTTATCTCATACTTCAACCAAACACCCACAGCATTGGGCTTTTGACCTATGGAGAATGTGTTTAAGCAGATTGTGGGATGCTCAAATGAAGTTTAGAAAATCAATAGCACTTAGTCTATCTTATTCTCTTGCAGACAGGACGGCCCAGTTAGCCCAGCAGGAGTAATGCACGCTTGTGAGCTTCACTTACGTATAAACGGAGAGCGGATTCCTCAGCTCACATATCCTGTGAGCACAGCCTGAAAGCTTGCAGGATTTAATAAGAACAGAAATGTGTTTTATGGAGCCAATGAAAGCCGAAGAGCCAATAAAGCCATGGAAAAAAAGTTATGCGATGTTAAACGAGCTGAAATGAGGTTTAACGTCAGTGCTGCAGTGGAGCGCTGTTGTCTCTGATTATTTTCCTGCAACTGTTGCTAAATAGAGAGACGGGTTTGTGGAAGCTGTTGAGGTAAACCACAGCTGTTAGGCCAATTCCAGGAAACTTCTAATGGACTTTCCCACTCAGAACCCCTACGTGAGAAAGCTGGCATCATGGCAGTATACCAGAATGTAGTGAGCATGACATTACTCAATCTGAAGGCCATCAAAAACAGAACATTGTCTCCAATGTACTCTAGTGTATTGGTATAGATCAGGGGTAGGCAAGTTCGGTCCTAGAGAGCCGCAGTCGAACTTGCCTACCCCTGGTATAGATGAAGGAGAGAGGGGTATTTGACAGATAACATAAATTATTAAATAATAAATCATGTAAAACAGTTGGAAGCTTCAGGTTCATTTGTTTAACATTAATGAGCAAATGTCCATTGTATAATTTAAAGTGTGAAATCTGATGAAAAAAAATCTTGGACATTCAAATTAGTATGACCATGGGATTTATTCATTTACTCTCATGTTGTTCTAACCCTCATGGATTTTTATCTTCCATGAAAATATGATATTTAGCAGCATGTCACAACTACTCTTTTTTTTTTTTTTAATAGAATGAAAGCGAATGGTGACCATGACAGTCCCTGATCCTCATTCTAAGGTGGCCAAGAGACTTAACGGGCTGCAAATGAAAAAATAAAAACATGCAAATAGAAAAAACACCAGCAAATTAAGAAAACATCATCAGTTTGACAACACGTGCTGCAAATACTCACAACACAACCAAATACTGTAACGCGCTGCAAATACTCACATTGCAACCAAGTACTGTAATGCGTGGCAAAAACTCACAACGAAACCAAATACAGAAACACTCTGCAAATACTCACAACACAACCAAATACTGCAACGCGCTGAAAATACTCACAACTTAACCATGGTTTTACAATCTAAGAAAAAAAACATGGTTACTATAGTTAAACCATGGTAACCACAAATTAACCATGGTTTTGCTACACTAACCATAGTTTAATCATGGTATTTGTACAACTGTAGTTATACAAATGGTAATCAATACGCCAAAAAGCTTGGTTACTACACTTTTACTACACTGAACAAAATTATAAACGCAACACTTTTGTTTTTATTTTGTTCAGTGTATAATAAACCATGGTTAATTACTGTAATGCATGGCAAATGCTCACAACGCAACCAAATACAGAAACGTGCTGCCAAAATACTGTAAATGTGCAACCAAATACTATAATGCGCTGCAAATACTCACAATGCAACCATATACAGAAATGTGCTGCAAATACTCACAACACAACCAAATACTGTAACATGCTGCAAACACTCACAACGTAACCAAATACTGTAAGTGCTGCAAATATTCACAACACAAATACTGTAACACGCTGCAAATACTCATAATGCAACCAAATACAGAAATGCGCTGCAAATACTCACAACACAATCAACTATAGAAATGCGCTGCAAATACTCACAACACAAATACTGTAACGCACTGCAAATACAATGCAACCAAATACAGAAATGCGCTGCAAATACTCACAACATAACCAAATACTGTAACACGCTGCAAACACTCACAACACAACCAAATATAGAAATGTGCTGCAAATACTCACAACACAAATACTGTAACGCGCTGCAAATACTCACTACACAACCAAATACTGTAACGCGCTGCAAACACAACGCAACCAAATATAGAAATGCACTGCAAATACTAACACCACAACCAAATACTGTAATGCGCTGCAAATACTCACAATGCAACCAAATACTGTAACACGCTGCAAACACTCACAACGTAACCAAATACTGTAACGTGCTGCAAATATTCACAACACAAATACTGTAACACGCTGCAAATACTCATAATGCAACCAAATACAGAAATGCGCTGCAAATACAACAAAATCAAATATAGAAATGGCTGGGACACGCTTGTCAATGTCAATCAATTTTTTTTTAATTTTAACATCCTGATCATATGATTCCTTAGCTTTTTTTGGATATAATTAGCCTAAATAAGCTGACAAAATACACAATTACTGTAACTGAAACATTATGCAAGCTGGCTAACTTTTACAAATTTCCTTTCTAAAATGAACCATGGTTTTACTATTTAAGAAAAAAAAAACATGGTTACTATAGTTAAACCATGATAACCACAAATTAACCATGGTTTTGCTACACTAACTATAGTTTAACCATGGTATTTGTACAACTGTAGTTATACAAATGGTAATTAATATGCCAAAAAGCTTGGTTACTACACTTTTATTATGATAAAATCATGGTTAATTTTCGTAAGGGTTGTTGGGGTCCCCTTGAAACATTTCCGTTGTGGCCTGTGCTACTTGCAACGCTTTTCTGTATTTGGTTGTGTTGTGAGTATTTGCAGCACATGTGTTGGCAAACTGATGATGTTTTCTTAATTTGCTGTGCAACCAAATACAGAAATGCGCTGCAAATACTCACAACACAATCAACTATAGAAATGCGCTGCAAATACTCACAACACAAATACTGTAACGCACTGCAAATACAATGCAACCAAATACAGAAATGCGCTGCAAATACTCACAACATAACCAAATACTGTAACACGCTGCAAACACTCACAACACAACCAAATATAGAAATGTGCTGCAAATACTCACAACACAAATACTGTAACGCGCTGCAAATACTCACTACACAACCAAATACTGTAACGCGCTGCAAACACAACGCAACCAAATATAGAAATGCACTGCAAATACTAACACCACAACCAAATACTGTAATGCGCTGCAAATACTCACAATGCAACCAAATACTGTAACACGCTGCAAACACTCACAACGTAACCAAATACTGTAACGTGCTGCAAATATTCACAACACAAATACTGTAACACGCTGCAAATACTCATAATGCAACCAAATACAGAAATGCGCTGCAAATACAACAAAATCAAATATAGAAATGGCTGGGACACGCTTGTCAATGTCAATCAATTTTTTTTTAATTTTAACATCCTGATCATATGATTCCTTAGCTTTTTTTGGATATAATTAGCCTAAATAAGCTGACAAAATACACAATTACTGTAACTGAAACATTATGCAAGCTGGCTAACTTTTACAAATTTCCTTTCTAAAATGAACCATGGTTTTACTATTTAAGAAAAAAAAAACATGGTTACTATAGTTAAACCATGATAACCACAAATTAACCATGGTTTTGCTACACTAACTATAGTTTAACCATGGTATTTGTACAACTGTAGTTATACAAATGGTAATTAATATGCCAAAAAGCTTGGTTACTACACTTTTATTATGATAAAATCATGGTTAATTTTCGTAAGGGTTGTTGGGGTCCCCTTGAAACATTTCCGTTGTGGCCTGTGCTACTTGCAACGCTTTTCTGTATTTGGTTGTGTTGTGAGTATTTGCAGCACATGTGTTGGCAAACTGATGATGTTTTCTTAATTTGCTGGTGCTTTTCATATTTGCATGTGTTTTCTTAAGTTGCAGGGTGTTGAGCTCTCTTGGACACCGTACCATTCACTTTTAAAGGGATAATTCACCCAAAAATGGAAATTTGCTGTTAATTTACTCATGTCCCCTTATAATGACATCATTTACCCATGTCCCCTTGGGTCATACAACATGCTGATGACATTCTTTTTTCAGTAGAACAGGAAAGATGATTTTTTTTGCTGAAACCATGGTGGTTCATAAAATGCAAGTCAATGGCTACCGTCATTTGAGAGTCAAAAAAAGCATAGGCCGATTACAGGCAAGATGAAATTAATACCAGTGGCTCCTGATGATATATTGAGGTCTTATGAAGTGAAAGAATTTTCATTTTCATTTTTGGATGAACTGTTCCTTTAAGGCCCGTCCACACAAATGACCATAACTATAACAATTAAGATAGAATCTTGAAAAACATTTAATAGAATAGTCTATATCACAATCATAATGATAAGTGTACAGGGGTACGATTTAAAAATGATATAAACATCATCAGGCAATCAGAATCCATTTTAAAGAGCTTGAGCATAAAGTGGAAGATGACATAACTGCAGTGCACGCTTATGAAAAAACAGCATTATCATTTGATGGTGTGGACTCTTAATATAGTAATCATTATAGTTAGCAATTTAGTCGTTGTCCTTGATGTGAACAGTATTAAATATCTCATTTTGTGTCCTAAGTATGACTGCATACAGCTTTGAAATGCCATGAAGGGTGCATGAGTAAATCAAAGATATTTTATATTTGGGAGAAAGTTCCCTTTAAGATTTTGGTCACACTTAAACACCCATCCCAGCAGCACATGGACTCGCTCTGCTCTGCCTCATTACAGGAAATGAGCGTGATGGGACTTCTGCATTACTTAGCTTCTCCATCAGCTCATTCCCATCTGATGCAGCACTCAATATCCACCAATGTAATGTACAATATTAGATTTGAACTCTTTCTAAAGAAATTGTGAATGATGCTTTCTGTGAAAAATTCTCCATCATACCAGGTTTTTCTGTGGTTATAAGACACATTCACACAGCAACAAAATACAGTTGACAGTCCTGTATTTGAGTCCTTAAAGGGGTCATGAACTGCCTTTTTAAAAATTATTTTGTACCATTCTTTGAGGTCCCCTTATAATGTTATCAAGATCTTTATATCAAAAAACATCATTTAGAAGTAATAGGCTATTTTCTGTCCTGTTTTTGACCCCCTTCATCAGAACACTCTGTTGAACAGGTGTGAGAGATTGACTCGGAAGTAAACACCCACTGCTATGATTGGCTAACAGTTGTGTTTGACAGCCTAAAAGTAAATTCTCAAACATTCTAGAAAATTCAGTTGTCATCTGATTGGTTGACTGAGTCCTGATAAGAACACCTGTGGCCTTTTACTAATTAAGCTTCTGTCTCAATGCATTTGTGTGTGAGAAGCCGTCTCTCCATGCAAGCATGGTCTATGTGGAATTGTTGAGTGGTTGACTATCGGTGTGTTCCAAATGGGATATATTGCCCTCTGAAGGGCACTTGAGAGTGAAAACAATCATGGCCGCCACAACTGAATGGTTGTTCTAAACCGAAGTGCTCAAAACTGGCCACTTCAAAGTACACTCCGGAATGAAAGATTTCGAAGGGTACAACCGATGGACACTTCGGCCCCCCATGATTCTTTGCACTGATTCTTTCCATGATGATGACGCAGAAGGGCACTTCAAGGAACAGTTGTTTGATCCCCTACAGCCTTCAACCCTTCGAAGCTCTCATTTCGGAGGGTAAACCTTTTGAAGGGCAATATCTTTGATATTAGGGCATAGGGATGAGCCCTTCCAAATGGAACGCAGGGAAAATTAGTTCATTTGCTTGTTTCTTTGATTATGTATAATGTGATTTGTTTATATTGATGTTCAGTTTCTCTTTAATCTTTATTGGATTTGGTTAGTTGATTTAGAATTCATGTATGATGTGTGCTAATGTGTTTGTATATACTAATTGTTTCTATTTGTTTATGGTTTATCAGAAACCAACAATTACCAGCACTTGTCACCATGGGAAATGTACTCCTACATGTTGAGAAAATAAACTGGGAAAATTAGATTGAATGAGTTTTAATGGACTCACCATTCCGGTAGCAATAGCCAAACCAGCCTAAAATTCCTTCAAATGTTCTACATGGTTACATCCTTCATAGATGAAAGCTGCAGTGATTTAGGTTAAAAACACATAAATAATCGGTACATATCAAATGATCTGTAATAACAAAGCAACAGTGATCAGAACAGCTCCAAGACTCAGCACCCAAGGACGACTTAATGGAAAACAGCCAGGAAAGCCAAGACAACATATCACAGCCACTGGAAACACCACCCTGCAAACATGTCCCTGCGGGGCCCATGCTGGCTTTTTGCGGGCACAGTGGTCTAGGGCCAACCCACACCAAACCTTAACAGGCCCAGTGTGGGCTTACCCAGGTGAGGCCCAGTATGGGCTTACCCAGGTGAGGCCCACAGCTTTGGGCTCACCGCAGGCTCTCTGTGAGCAGGCCACACTAGCGAACTGTCCACATGAATCCTATGATGGCCCAGTGTGGGCCAGCCCGTTCGGACCCAGAGCAACTTTTGTATCCTTTGGGCCCATGCAGGTTTTGTGTAGGCAGCCCTGTAATGCAACTAGGAGAATACAAACAACATTGATTGGCCATTCTATAGCCACTCAATTGAAGTGGAATGGCACAAACCAAAACAGACCTTTTCAGAATCTGTTTTTTCATATAGGCCAGGGATCCTCAAATCTGGCTCACGAGATCCACTTTCCTGCAGAGTTTAGTTCTAACCTTAATCAAACACACCTGAGCATGCTAATCAATGTCTTCAGGATCATTAGAAAATCACAGGTGGGTGAGTTTGATCAAAGTTGGAGCCAGTGTTGCCAATTTAGCTACTTTGTAGCTAGATTTAGCGACTTCCCCGCCCCTTTTGAGACTTTTTTCAAAAGTTTAGGGACAAATATAGCAACTTCTTGGACAATCCTTATCTAAGTTCTCATCTTGACCACTGATCTACGTTCATCTTTATATAGATCAGTGAATTTGCCATTGTGATGTCATCTAGCGACATTTAGCTACCAGTTTTAGCTACTTTCAATTGAAAGCAGTTGGCAACACTGGTTGGAGCTAAACTCTGCAGGAAAGTGTATCTCATGAGCCATATTTGAGGTGTAACAGACAAGAGCCTATTAATAAGAATTTTATGGGCAGTTTTCTTCCTTACCACTAGGGATGCTTGAGTGTTTTAGGTTTCTTTAAGTAAAGCCATGTGGTAGAGAGAGTTAGCAATAGCAAGCAGCAGTAGCCAGCATGGCTCACCTGCTGAAAACATTGTGCTGTGTTTTTTTTTTTTCTATTTAAATGTGCATATTGCTGATGATTTTTGCAGAGATGGTACATGTATGTATGGCCTATGTTTGGATTGATGCTAAGAGTTTAAATGTATTTCTATGCATTTTAGAAGGACTCTTTATTGGTGAGGTTACCACACCATGGTCCTGTTTGAATATGGATTTAAAGTTATTTTTGACGTGAGACCATAATCTGGACTATTTTTTTTTTTGTTTCTGGTTAGGAAGAGTCTGGTGTTTGAGTTTTTATTACAAGAGGTTGGATTATTCATTTGCTACCAGCCAACTTCAGCTACGGACAGTGTTTGGACATTGATGTACTACAGCTGAGACTTTCACACACATCAACTTTCACATGACAAAATCCTACAATCTTATATTGCTTTGTTTGCTTTCTTTCTTGTACTTTTGTGTATTTAAATTTTTTGGCTATATGTTGCTGTATTAACCTGAATTGAATGTTTTCTATTTTGTATTTAATAAATCCATTGATCTGAAATCCCTTTGACTACTGTACATTTTTGACAATATAGACATTAGTTATATGGTGACTGCACCCATTACAGATGTATAATAACTGATTTTCCCAAAGACTTAAGTTATAGTAGCTGAAGTTATAGATCAAGCCTGCCCACTTAGGGCTAGCCTAAGGGCTGCCAGTGCAGGGCCTCTGAGATTTTGCTCATTGGCAAAAAGTTGGCCCCTTAGTGCTGGCCCTGCATGGGCAGCCCTCACTTAGCCCACACTATTAATCTACAACAGGGGCACCCAACCCCATTTGAGAGAAAGGTGGCGGTAATGCACTTAAGTCTGTGATCCGCCGTAAAGCAAGAAGAAGAAGAAGAACCCTGGTCCTGATCAAACACATCTGAACCAACTAATTAGGATCTGAAGGAGCACTTGATAATTACAGACAGGTTTGTTTAATCAGGGTTGGAACTGAACTCTGTAGGAAGGTACATCTCCAGGAACAGGATGCACCCCTGATCTATAACAATACAACTGTTTCACTTTAAATACTTTTCAGCTGCTATAACTTAAGTCTTTGGGAAAAACAGTTATTATACATCTGAAATGAATGTAGTCACCACATAAATAATGTCTATATTGTCAAAAATGTACAGTAGTCAAAGGGATTTAAAATCAATGGATTTATTAAATACAAAATATAAAACATTAAATTCAGGTTAATACAGCTACATATAGCCAAAAATGTAAATACACAAAAAACAAAAAGCAATGTAAGATTGTAGGATTTCGTCATGTGAAAGTTCATGTGTGCGAAAGTCTCACCTGTTGTGCATCAATTTACAAACACTTTCCATAGCTGAAGTTGGCTGATAGCAAATTAATAATCCAACCTCTTGTAATAAAAACACGCCACAGCTCACAAACACCGGACTCTTTCTAACCAGGAACAATCAAAAATAGTCCAGACTATGGTCTCACGTCAAAAATAATTTTAAATCCATATTCAAACTGGACAATGATGTGGTGTCCTCACCAATAAAGAGTGCTTCTAAAATGCATACAAATAAACTTCTTAAACTCTTAGCATCAATCCAAACGTAGGCCATACATACATGTACCATCTCTGCAAAAAACATCAGCAATGTACACTTTATAATAGAAAAAATAAATAAATAAATAACTCCTTTAGACTGGGCTTGAAATGACACATTTCCCAACCAGGACATAGCACAATGTGTTCAGCA
>NW_015555817.1:596443-597625 GCF_001515605.1 Sinocyclocheilus anshuiensis
GTTATTATACATCTGAAATGGATGCAGTAACCACATAACTAATGTCTATATTGTCAAAAATGTACAGTAGTCAAAGGGATTTAAAATCAATGGATTTATTAAATACAAAATATAAAACATTAAATTCAGGTTAATACAGCTACATATAGCCAAAAATGTAAATACACAAAAAACAAAAAGCAATGTAAGATTGTAGGATTTCGTCATGTGAAAGTTCATGTGTGCGAAAGTCTCACCTGTTGTGCATCAATTTACAAACACTTTCCATAGCTGAAGTTGGCTGATAGCAAATTAATAATCCAACCTCTTGTAATAAAAACACGCCACAGCTCACAAACACCGGACTCTTTCTAACCAGGAACAATCAAAAATAGTCCAGACTATGGTCTCACGTCAAAAATAATTTTAAATCCATATTCAAACTGGACAATGATGTGGTGTCCTCACCAATAAAGAGTGCTTCTAAAATGCATACAAATAAACTTCTTAAACTCTTAGCATCAATCCAAACGTAGGCCATACATACATGTACCATCTCTGCAAAAAACATCAGCAATGTACACTTTATAATAGAAAAAATAAATAAATAAATAACTCCTTTAGACTGGGCTTGAAATGACACATTTCCCAACCAGGACATAGCACAATGTGCTCAGCAGGTGAACCATGCTGGCTACTGCTGCTTGTTATTGCTAACTCCCTCTACCACATGGCTTTACTTAAGGAAACCTAAAACACCCTAGCACCCCTAGTGGTAATGTAAAAAAATGCCCACAAAATTCTTATTAATAGGCTCCTGTCTGTTACACCTCAAATATGGCTCGTGAGATCCACTTTCCTGTTTAGGTTTGGTGTGGGCTGGCCCTAGCCCACTGTGCCCACAAATAGCCAGCATGGGCCCTGCAAGGACATGTTTGCAGGGACTGTTGATCATAACATACTACTAGAGAGACTGGAAAACTGAGTCAGGCTTTCTGGGATGGTAATCAAATGGTTCAGGTCATACGTAGAAGGGAGAGGTTATTATGTGAGTATAGGAGAGCATAAGTCTAAGTGGACGTCCATGAAATGCGGAGTCCCACAAGGATCAATTCTTGCACCGCTCTTGTTTAGCCTGTATATGCTCCCACTAAGTCAAATAATGAGAAAGAACCAAATTGCCTATCACAGCTATGCTGATGA
>NW_015555817.1:597884-599627 GCF_001515605.1 Sinocyclocheilus anshuiensis
GTTATATTTAGGATTGATTTTAAAGTACTTTTACTCATTTATAAATCACTCAATGGCCTAGGACCTAAATACATTGCAGATATGCTCACTGAATATAAGCCTAACAGACCACTCCGATCATTAGGATCAAATCAGTTAGAAATACCAAGGGTTCACACAAAACAAGGGGAATCTACTCTTAGTTATTATGCCGCCCGCAGTTGGAATCAGCTTCCAGAAGAGATCAGATGTGCTAAAACATTAGCCACATTTAAATCCAGACTCAAAACTCTTATGTGTAGCTGTGTATTTAGTGAATGAGCACTGTGCTACGTCCGAACTGATTGCACTGTATTTTATGTATAATCTTTTTCTATTCTTAAGTTTTCTATTTATTTAGTTTTAATTAAGTTTAAATAAATTTGTTTATTTTAAAAGTATTTTTTTATGATTATTTTAATTCCTTTTATGTAAAGCACTTTGAATTACCATTGTATATGAAATGTGCTATATAAAAAAACTTGCCTTGCCTTGATCACGTAATAAAAACAGTTACTCACACTTGTGTGTTGCAACATTACTGTTGGATCCAATATAGTCGGTACAGCATCATCTTTTAGTTTCAATCTTTCTGAAAGTCTCGAGTTGAATTGTGCCTTGTTTATAAACGAATCCGCGGTATAAAGTGAACAAAGGACCAAGTTCTTACTGACGTGGTCTGTATCTTCATTAAAAAAGTTCATCCACTCTTTCCTAATGTTAGGATCTGGCACTGAACAGCATCTTGATGTTTTCGGAGCATCTTTATTGTTTGATTTCTGCGCAGACCTGCATTTGCCTTATTTACAAATTACAGTATGTGTGTGAATCGGTGGGCGGGGCTAAACAGGCAGTGATGTAGAAGCAGGCATTGATCTCCATTTGTGGATACGGTGTTTAGCCACACTATTATGTCATAAAGTGGCACATTCCAAAACCTGTCGTTGTGGCAGATTGGCTTCAATATAAGCTGTTTTTAGACTAACAAAAAAGTTTTGAGTTACAGCATGTTTTTATAGTACAATGACCTCTTATATGTCAAAAGATCAAGGGAATTTTGATTTCTCAGTTCATGGCCCCTTTATATATACATACATTTATGTACTACTCAGTACATCAGCGCAAGATGGCAGTGGCCATCTTGGGACATTTTGGCTTCACATTTCTAGAATGGAAGGAAGTGGAGACGTCCATTTATTTATTTTTTCCTTTTACAGTCTATGGTTCATACAGACAGTACTCACGCAGCTATTGTGAACTGCTGTGTGAACAGGACATTTGTAGACTCACATCTGTAAGTGGTTGTCAGCAGTGTCGGGTAACTTGCTTTAAAAAGCAATCAACAATGGAATTAGATTACGAATTATTCTCTCTAGTTTTAAATCCCATATCAACCTCGACCAGTTGAACAATACAAGGACAGACATGTAACTACTCTCACTCTTTCAAATAATATAAAATTGCAAAAATTATTCTTGAACTGACTAAAGTGTCTAAAGGGAGAACGATACATTAAAAAAACATAAATTTTAACATTAGATGTTAAGTTTTTAAATTACCATATTCTCACTGGAGCTTAGGCTAAGCCTGCTCCTGTTGAAAAAAACAGCATATGCTGGTTAAGTATGTTTTGAAGCTGGGATGCTGGTTTGAGCTGGTCCTTTGCTGGTTTAAGCTGGTCCTTTGCTGGTTTATGCTGGTCCTTTGCTGGTTTATGCTGGTCAT
>NW_015555817.1:599735-607957 GCF_001515605.1 Sinocyclocheilus anshuiensis
CCAGCTTAAACCAGCAAAGGACCAGCTCAAACCAGCATCCCAGCTTCAAAACATACTTAACCAGCATATGCTGTTTTTTTCAACAGGGGCGTCATCTGCTGGAACGCCACTCTCGTTTACGCGCATACGACAGTTAGTGGAAGCTAGAAATCACAGTTTATAAAGTTTTAAACATGGATATTTTTCTCACACAAATGCATCAATTAGTTTTAGAAGGCCTTTATTAACCCCCCAGAGCCGTGTGAAGTACTTTTTATGCTGGATGGACACACTTTTTTTGGGCTTCAAAATCTCAACACTCATTCCCAGCCATTATAAAGCATGGAAAAGCCAGGACATTTTTTTATATAACTCTGATTGTATTCATCTGAAAGAAGAAAATCAGATACACCTACGCTCTAAAAAATGCTGGGTTAAAAACAACCCAACTTGGGTTATTTGGCAACCTAGAGCTGGGTAAATATTGGACAGAACACATGCTGGGTTATTTTGACCAAGCTGGTTGGGTTAATGTTTTTACCCAACATACTGGGTTGTTTTATTTAAGTCAACTATTGTTTAAAAATTATATTATATTGCTGAATATATATTGCTTAAAAATCACACACAGAATTAATAGAGGCAACAGCAATAATCATAAGATGACCATTTATTATTAAGCAAGAACACATGGACAAAATACATGTAGTCATTTAGCAGACGCTTTTATCCAAAGCGACTTACAAAAGTGGACAATAGAAGCAATCAAAACCAACAAAAGAGCAATAAAATTAGGGCTGGGTATCGATTCAGATGTTCCAATTTGATTCGATTTCGATTTTCAAGCTCTCAATTCGATTCGATTTTTGATTTCAATTCTCGATTCGATTGGGTCAGTCGCACTGGTGCTCCTAAAAAATGTCTATAGTCGCACGCAGTAGTTGTTAGTCGCAAATGCGACTGAAATGGTCGCACTGTAGAGCCCTGGAAGGTGGTGTTGACGTCGGGAACGCATCTGATTCCGCCATTTTAAGCAATGAATGAATGACGGACTCTCCGTTGTATCATCGCGCAAGGTAAATAAGGGGGTGACATCTAGTGGATTAGACTAGTAATAAGATTAACGTAAATCTTATGTTCAATGTTTGTGGAAATAAATATTGAAAAAAATCGATTCGTGGCCTTCGAGAATCGATATTGAATCGACCACATTTTAAAAAACGATATATCGAAAAATCGATTTTTTTTTTGCCCAGCCCTAAATAAAATGCAAGTGCTATAACAAGTCTTGGTTAGCCCAATGCAGTACATGTAGCAAGGTTAATTTTTTTTTTTTTAATACAAGTTGAATTTGGAATCCAGCATAGTACATTTAAACTCGTTCAACGAGCATTTTAGAAATAAAAAATGTAACATTTAAAAGTAGCATTTTAATTTAAGTGTATTCAACTGTTCTCTGTAATCACTTTTTACAGAAATAGTGCTAGTGCGTGCCGGTGTGTCGCCGAAATCTGAGCCGGTGAAGGGCTGCTGTTCGCAGGGGAACTGCAAACTTCAGACCGCCGCCTCGCGTTTCACTCGTAGCTGAACGATGCCTTGACTGACTCCATAACCTGCCCATAAACAAACAGTACTGAGATTAAAGAACATATTTTAAAATCAAATTAAATTAAACTCAGTATTGTAACTAATAAAATCCATTTATGTTATGCAAGACAAAGGGCGCAGCTGACTAACACCTTGTCCTTATGTTGGGTTGCGTAACATAATATAATTTACAGCACAATAAAGACTTTATAAATGAAATCAAATGTATACAAACCTTTATCAAAATTCGATTTGACCAAATCAGCGGCGGTGGCGCTGAGAACTGCTCTCTCCTGTAAACAGAGGCGGACTTACCATTAGGCAGAGGTAGGCGACTGCCTTGGGCCCCCAAAAGCCAAGGGCCCCCTAAAATGCTTTTCATATACGAGATGCGCATTAAGCTCTGACATGAGAATGGTTGCTTTTTACAGTGTTTATCACCACGACAACTGTCTGCATGTCCGAGTTGAACACACTTCTCATGTATCCTGCTTGTAGCAAATGAAAATATCATGTATCTGAAGCTGTAACTAAATATTGAGCGGCAACGCATATTATATGTTTATTGTTTTAAATGCCGCTTACTCATTTATGAGAAGGACCCAAGTAGAGGACGCATACGCAGTTACTTGTTTGGTTGATATAATCCTTAGGTGTGTAAATGTATAATTTCCATTTCATTATTTTTTCATTTTTATTTAAATTTGTAGTTAAAATAACTAAAAAAGAACGAAAAAAATTCCTGATGAACGTCATGCGACCGAAACGTAGTCAATAAATATTTTTATATTTTTTGCATAGATAGTGCGCGGGATTTGTTTTTTGCTTTTTAGTTAAAATAACTAAAATAAGTGTATTTTAAAGTTTAGAATTAGACAGCCTTCGGCACACAGGCTTACGCTGGTAACTCTTCAGTGGACTTTCCTCCTCAATATAGGCTATATTTTTCTCATTCTCACTAATTAAAGTTTTTATATGAATGAATCTCTGAAGGGAACCGACTGTCTTCAGAAAAGTTTCGCATTTTCATTTGATCTGATAAAGTAGCATTTATGAGCAGCCTTTGTTTACAGCCGTTACTGGGAAAACCGCTGTATTTCTGATGTTCCAAAAGCGCTTCCTGCTGGCAGAGAATGAATGTGCATTTTCAATAATCCCGTCTGCATTTTTTGTTCAGACCAATGCAAAATCCACACACATAACCTCGTTTTAAATTAATATTTATATTTCCAAATATCTTTTCTTAAAAAATTATTTAAAGGCTCAGTTGTGAGGTTTATCATTTTATAATTTATATTGTTTTTGTGAAAACTGTAAATCAATTGCTATTTCGTGGTCTACAGCATGAAAGAAAGCCATTATAACATGTACATGAAAAATGTACAAACATTGGACACAACTGTGGGGCATCATTGTGCAGCAGCAAGCATCACAACAAAAAAGGAACCTCAAGGCAGATCTAGGTAAATGTGTGCAAATATATAGGGCCCCATTCCTATATTTTGCCTGGGGCCCCCAAATCACTAAATCCACCTCTGCTTGTAAAGGACACAAAAAGCCTGCACACTGACTGTACCTCAGCAGCTGGGTTGTTTCGTTGGAAACAGGCTCAACCCAGCGGTTGGGTAGAAAAACTACCCAGCACCTGGATAAAATATTTAAAACATCCCAATAAAATGACCCAACAGCCTGAACCCAGCATCTGGGTTAAAAAAAATAACCCAGCATTTTTTAGAGTGTAGGATGGTTTGAGGGTGAGTAAATCATGAGGTAATTTTCATTTTTGGGTGAACTATCCCTTTAAATCTGATCACTTATAAAAGTACTATAGTTAGCACACCTCATGAATGATCTAAGTAGCATGAATAGTTCAAAATAAGTTCAGTGCTTATGTTCGTATAGGGATTGTAACTGGCAGAGAATGAATGTGCATTTTCAATAATCCCGTCTGCATTTTTTGTTCAGACCAATGCAAAATCCACACACATAACCTCGTTTTAAATTAATATTTATATTTCCAAATATCTTTTCTTAAAAAATTATTTAAAGGCTCAGTTGTGAGGTTTATCATTTTATAATTTATATTGTTTTTGTGAAAACTGTAAATCAATTGCTATTTCGTGGTCTACAGCATGAAAGAAAGCCATTATAACATGTACATGAAAAAATGTAGAAACATTGGACACAACTGTGGGGCACCATTGTGCAGCAGCAAGCATCACAACAAAAAAGGAACCTCAAGACTGATCTAGGTAAATGTGTGCAAATATATAGGGCCCCATTCCTATATTTTGCCTGGGGCCCCAAAATCACTAAATCCGCCCCTGATTGGCACCATAAAGTAACTCAATTACAGAAATAAACTACTTCCACAGAATAAAATCTGATTATAAATTGGCACCATATCTGAGCAGTATTAAAGACTATCCTCAGAGAAAGCTGCTTCATTTTTGGGTGAACTATCCCTTTAAATCTGATCACTTAGAAAAGTACTATAGTTAGCACACCTCAATAGGTTGCACAGTTTATGAATGATCTAAGTAGCATGAATAGTTCAAAATAAGTTCAGTGCTTATGTTCGTATAGGGATTGTAACTTCATGGGTAACAGTGAAAGCGATGCTTAGCCATTATATGATGCAACATCAGTCCTCACCCCATTCCCATTTGTTTATTTCTTTTGTCAAATGTCTAGGTGCTTTACTGCCACCTGCTGTTAATCCAATGACCTAAACGCTTGAACACCTGACTAGCTGTGCATCCACCACTAGCAACAAGCTTGGTAAATGCATATATTATATGAAGTTTAGGAGACCAGAGGTTGAAAAATACACTGTTTACTAAACGTTGACAGATCTGCATCTGTCGTTCACAAAGTCATTTGATGTACTATAAAGACAGAATGACATTTTATTCTTGAACACTGTGACAGCACATTCAGCGACCCTCCACAAGGAAAGGGTCATCTTCACTCTCGCTCTCATCCAGGAACTCCTGTCGCAAGGGTGACTTCTCTGAAGCCATTGCTTCCATTTGGAGGACGTCCCTCTTACGACGCAACCAACGAACCCCGTCTCGTATGCGGCTGAACTTGGCAGAGCGAAGGTGCCAGATGAGGAGAGCGCAGATCAAGACGCTCATCAAAGAGGCTAGAGGAGGATGAAGAATTTCAGGACAGGATTTATTAGTTCAGTTCACTCATGAAGGATTTTTCAAGCAGCAGTAATTAAACAATCACTACAGCCTAGTTTTAGAAGTTAACATTTTATATTTTAAAATGAAAAAAATAAAATAAATAAATTATATTTTGCATATAGTAACTTGGAATAAGATTTTTTTGACCAATAAGATCACTGGAAACAGAAAAGAGTAAGGATTAAAGTGTTTTTTTTTTTTAATACCTGTGGCAATTACAAAGACTGCCTGGCTTAGGGAAGCCCTGTCCGCTGTAAAGTCGATCACAATGGGGCTGGTCACTTTGTCTGAGGATATATTCACCTAAAACCACAGGAAGGAGAATGAGATAATAGTAATACGTGTGTAATTTCACCACCTGCTGGACAGAAGCAGTGTTATCAACTCATAGCCCAATATTATACACCATGTAATAAAATTATTATTTTTTTATTATTAAAATACCATTTAAATGTTTGGGATCCATAAGATATATATATTTTTTTATGTTTTAAAGTGCTCGCCCAGGTTGCATTTAATGAAAATACAATAAACCGTAATATTGTTAATTAATAATAATAATAATAATAATTTTATATTTAAATAGTTTAATATATTTTATCTATAATATATTTTAAACTCATCATGAAATCAACTGACATTTTTTTGTTTCTTGTTTGCTGCGTTTAACTACGGAGCCCCTAAAGGGACATAGTGGTGGAAAAAAAAAATCAGATTGAGTGAAAAAATTTGGGGTGGGAGGAAAAAATGTCAGATTTTTTGCGTTCCCTCGCAAAGATATTTGCGTTCTCTCGCAAAACCAGTTGAGTTCGGACAAACACTTCCTGTTTACTTTACAGCTTGTAAGTTAGTGGTTCATACAGCTCGTACGTTCATAATGGAGTGGTTCATAGAGCTTTATTTTAAACTTGGACTCAAGTTCAAATACAGTCAGCTTTGCTTATAGTTTAAGGCACGGTTTTGGGACATTCTAAAACACTTAATGTGGCTTAATGTAGGCTACTATAACAGTGACACTGGAGGCCCAATTCGGTATTAGGCCTAATAAATATTATTAGTATTTCAATAATCCAGTCTTCAGTTTTTGTTCAGACCAATGCGAAAATCCACCCACATAACCCCGTTTTAAATTAATATAATTTATACTTCTGACTCATCCCTTTTCTTTAAAAAACGGTTTAAAGGCTCAGTTGTGAGGGTTATCATTTTATAGTTTATTTAGTTTTTGTGAAAACCTGTATCTCAACAGTACATCAATTGCTATTTCGTGGTGTACAACATGAAAGAAATCCATTATAACATGTACAGTACATGAAAAATGTAGAAACATTGGACACAATTATGGGGCATCATTGTGCAGCAGCAAGCATCACAACAAAAAATGAACCTCAAGGTCGATCTAGGTAAATGTGTGCAAATATATAGGGCCCCATTCCTATATTTTGCCTGGGGCCCCCAAATCACTAAATCCACCTCTGCTTGTAAAGGACACAAAAAGCCTGCACACTGACTGTACCTCAGCAGCTGGGTTGTTTCGTTGGAAACAGGCTCAACCCAGCGGTTGGGTAGAAAAACTACCCAGCACCTGGATAAAATATTTAAAACATCCCAATAAAATGACCCAACAGCCTGAACCCAGCATCTGGGTTAAAAAAAATAACCCAGCATTTTTTAGAGTGTAGGATGGTTTGAGGGTGAGTAAATCATGAGGTAATTTTCATTTTTGGGTGAACTATCCCTTTAAATCTGATCACTTATAAAAGTACTATAGTTAGCACACCTCATGAATGATCTAAGTAGCATGAATAGTTCAAAATAAGTTCAGTGCTTATGTTCGTATAGGGATTGTAACTTCATGGGTAACAGTGAAAGCGATGCTTAGCCATTATATGATGCAACATCAGTCCTCACCCCATTCCCATTTGTTTATTTCTTTTGTCAAATGTCTAGGTGCTTTACTGCCACCTGCTGTTAATCCAATGACCTAAACGCTTGAACACCTGACTAGCTGTGCATCCACCACTAGCAACAAGCTTGGTAAATGCATATATTATATGAAGTTTAGGAGACCAGAGGTTGAAAAATACACTGTTTACTAAACGTTGACAGATCTGCATCTGTCGTTCACAAAGTCATTTGATGTACTATAAAGACAGAATGACATTTTATTCTTGAACACTGTGACAGCACATTCAGCGACCCTCCACAAGGAAAGGGTCATCTTCACTCTCGCTCTCATCCAGGAACTCCTGTCGCAAGGGTGACTTCTCTGAAGCCATTGCTTCCATTTGGAGGACGTCCCTCTTACGACGCAACCAACGAACCCCGTCTCGTATGCGGCTGAACTTGGCAGAGCGAAGGTGCCAGATGAGGAGAGCGCAGATCAAGACGCTCATCAAAGAGGCTAGAGGAGGATGAAGAATTTCAGGACAGGATTTATTAGTTCAGTTCACTCATGAAGGATTTTTCAAGCAGCAGTAATTAAACAATCACTACAGCCTAGTTTTAGAAGTTAACATTTTATATTTTAAAATGAAAAAAATAAAATAAATAAATTATATTTTGCATATAGTAACTTGGAATAAGATTTTTTTGACCAATAAGATCACTGGAAACAGAAAAGAGTAAGGATTAAAGTGTTTTTTTTTTTTAATACCTGTGGCAATTACAAAGACTGCCTGGCTTAGGGAAGCCCTGTCCGCTGTAAAGTCGATCACAATGGGGCTGGTCACTTTGTCTGAGGATATATTCACCTAAAACCACAGGAAGGAGAATGAGATAATAGTAATACGTGTGTAATTTCACCACCTGCTGGACAGAAGCAGTGTTATCAACTCATAGCCCAATATTATACACCATGTAATAAAATTATTATTTTTTTATTATTAAAATACCATTTAAATGTTTGGGATCCATAAGATATATATATTTTTTTATGTTTTAAAGTGCTCGCCCAGGTTGCATTTAATGAAAATACAATAAACCGTAATATTGTTAATTAATAATAATAATAATAATAATTTTATATTTAAATAGTTTAATATATTTTATCTATAATATATTTTAAACTCATCATGAAATCAACTGACATTTTTTTGTTTCTTGTTTGCTGCGTTTAACTACGGAGCCCCTAAAGGGACATAGTGGTGGAAAAAAAAAATCAGATTGAGTGAAAAAATTTGGGGTACTAAAATCGCCAGTAGGTGGCGGCCAGTCACTGTCTAATGAGCAAGGCGAAGCATTCATTCATTCAGTAACGAAGCAAATGGTTGTAGTTATGAAAGGGTTATTAATCAGTTCCGATTATCAGTACTCTCCGAATCATTCAAAACTGCAGATTCATTCACCAACCATTTCGTTGGAACTATTATTTCCTTGTAAGATATAACAAACAAGATTGACAATATTGTGTTTAAAATGTAGGCTACATTTAAAGGGGTCATATGATGCGATTTCAAGTTT
>NW_015555817.1:608145-608952 GCF_001515605.1 Sinocyclocheilus anshuiensis
GTTCCGATTATCAGTACTCTCTGAATCATTCAAAGCTGCAGATTCATTCACCAACGATTTCGTTGGAACTATTATTTCTTTGTAAAATATAACAAACAAGATTGACAATATTGTGTTTAAAATGTAGGCTACATTTAAAATGTAAAATGTACACTTAATATTGCCTTTTTTGTTGAACTGTTATATAAAATCAATGTCACATTTGCAGTCTTTTGGATATTCAGGGAAAATTGCATTCTCGTAGGTTTCAGAGCGAAACAAGAACGTAACCGTGATCGCTTTATAAAATCTCTAATAATCTTTTATATGGTTGAATCTTCAAACTGCTAGCACTTTGCAATTTCGGATTATGCCCTATTGTAAGTGACGGATATTTTATGTTTCAGCGATTTGATCGCGCCGGCGCCTCATGCGCACATATTCATTGCAAACGGCCTGTTCATTATTAAAATAAAACATAGAATCACCAAAACAGAAAATGTTACACAGTCAATTTAAATAACCTGCATTATAGTCTGTGCCGTACAGCGTGAGCCCCGGTCCACTCAAGTGCGGCACATTTGTGTTCATTATGATTTTTTCCCCTTCGATATTGGAACGTACAAAGCCCAGTTAATTTAATAAATAATGGTTTAGCTTCAAATACATTGCGAATATGGAAACATTTGGATTTGTGCTGAATGAGAGCGGTACGTGAGCCCATACTTTCAGTTTCGCTTTAAATTATGTTTTGGCTTCTTTATAGCTATTCTGGGCTTGTCTGCTTTCCTGTGCATAATATGCTATATTTTATTAATAAACTGTGTA
>NW_015555817.1:609052-611905 GCF_001515605.1 Sinocyclocheilus anshuiensis
ACGCAAAAGTTTTGCGAGAGAACGCAAAAAAAAAAAAAAATGTCCTCCCACCCCGAATTGTTTTTCCACCACCATGTCCCTTTAGGGGCTCCGTATTTATCAGCACTTGAACTGCTGATAAAAAATGTTTTCCCTCATTTTCTCTCTTTTTTTGTGGAAACCTTATTCTATTTTCAGGATTCTTATTTTTTTGAATAGAAGGTTAGAATCGATTTTTGTTTTAATAGAAACAATGAGCATTTATATAAAACAGAAATCTTTAATTATCCTATATAAATGTCTTTATGGCCGCTTTTGATCAATTTATTTCATCTTTGCTGAATACATGTTCGTTTCTTAAAAAACAAACACCACCTTACTGACCCCAAACGTCTGAAAGGTAATGTATTAATTTTTTATTTTTTATTTATTTATTTATTTATTATTATTTTTATTTTATTTGCTTTAAACAAACAGGGAACATTAATAGCCTGTATATTAAATACTGCAGTTGTAAGTGTTGACAACAGGGTTTACACAGCCATCGTTTGAGAATATTGTATACAAAGTGATCAGCTAACTAATTAGCTGACTACATATGACATGCAGATGTATGTATTTACCCATACACACACTTTGGTAGTGTATTAATTTAACTTATGCTTTTACTATGCCGAAATCATACATATTAAAATGTAACAAAAAAAAAAAAAAATTTATATATACATTTATTTTAACATTTAAAAGTGATAACACCCATTTAAAACGGTTAGTAAACTAGAACCTGATATATACATTTATTTTAACATTTAAAAGTGATAACACCCATTTAAAACGGTTAGTAAACTAGAACCTGCCTGCTGGAGTTCTTGCTGATATCCATGAGCCTGAACCAGCAGCTGATGGGTGCCTGGAGCCACGAGAGTGGTGAAGTGACCCTGACTGTCTGCATGAACATTCATAGAGCCGTTCACCACAACAACAGCGTCCGACACCGGACGGCCTTTACTGTCCCTCACGACACCACTCAGCCTTCTGTGAACCTTCAAAAATTAAACCGAAAACATGACTTAAAATGAGCTTAAGTTGCCTGAAATTCTAGTTATTAGATGATAAAGGTAGTCAAATGTGTCCACCTCCAGCAGCATGCGGAAAAGAGGCAGTCTGTTCTCAATCCACAGCGAGAAGAGCTGACGTACGGATGGGAACATACAACAGTCAGTGTATACCGTGATTTCAGGGCAAACGCCCACATCCAAACTAAAGTCCTGAAAGAGCGAGATTTGAATTTTCATAAAGACATGCAACTTGGAATATGCAGAAAATTAAATCTCATTGAAGGAGAATATATAGGAGATACAAAAGATACAACATCTGCGATTCAGATGATCTGAAACCACTCCAATACCTTCATACTGCCAGTGTGAGCGCTGAAATCTGCACCCCTGAGGATCCCTCCTGGGATTTGCTCTATTGGGTTGTATCCAAATCACAAAGCATGATATGAAGAGGATTCCATAATTATATGCAATTATAGCAGTATTTTTTTCTTTAATCTTCAAATTTGAAAGAGTCTTTCGAAAGTACCTGACTTTTCTGTACATCCCAGGTTACCCAAGTGCATTAAAGGATGACTGCTGGCATACAAGGAGGCCAAATATCTCAACGTCTCCTCATTTTGTGCTGTGGAGTCATGATTACTCAAATTCTTTATGACCTGCTTAAAACTAAATTTCCACTACAGCTGCCATCACACGACTTTGAGCATGTGAAATTTCTTCTGACACTGCATCGTTTCTGATATGACATCACGCTCTGCAGCATCTTTGTAAAAACTAATTCCATCAAACATACAATCTATTCCTCTAAAAAGGAAAATTTAAACCAAAAACGCTTTAACCTTCGGCCAGATGAAAATTATAAGTCCAATCACTCAAGCATAAACTGTGCTGGATCATTTATATGTCAGAGTTTAGTACTTAAAGTTAAGTGGCCCCAAACACAAAGAATGGGTAATATTAATACTGTAAAAATATATATTTTGTGCTGTTGGTTACCATGCTGATTAGGCCTGTCATAGGGGTACGTAGCCAGCAGAGAGCCTCCCTCTAGCACTACTGAGAGAGAGAAACCCCCTCCATAAATCAGATTCATCACTGCATGCGTCTCTGGCTGTGCGGATGCATTGCCTAAGTATGAAGACAAACCTTATATTTACTCGAACCAAAGCTTTTTAAGTGCTCAATGACATGATTTCACTGCCGAGTGTTGACTGACCATAGAAGAAATCGGTGTCCAGGTCTGTGCCATGAGCGTTGGTGTACCCCTTACTGGGCGAGCAGAATCCCTCTTGTGCCTGCTCTCTACCATCAGGGTTCACACATGGGAGAATCAGTATCCTGCTCCTGTCAATCAGCTGAGGAAGAAGAAACAAAAACTAATGACAGATACACAAACTCCGCTGTCTAAATGATAAACGCACTCCAGACCCACTAGATGTTCTCTAAACTTTTGCATTCTAATAAGTTTTACATTCTCTCTCAAATGTTTTGGGTTCCCCAGAAAAACTTTCCATTCTCTTGCAAACAAAGGTACAGAGTAAATAACTGAAGGGTTATGGGTTTATCGAGAGGTTTTGTGAAGCTTGCCTTAGTGATGGCGGGATTCCTGCCATAGTTTAGGCAGAGAACAGAAGCAAATTCAAGCAGCAACTCTGGACCTACTGCTGCATTACCATGGACTCCAGCCACAAAACGGATCTTGGGTTCAGCAGCTTGAGGGATCTCCAAATTGCCACCAATCTCAAGAGCCCAGATAGTTCTAAACTCAGTGCTTTGACCCAAACTGACCCCAGGAAGAGGGGGGGGGGGGGAT
>NW_015555817.1:612135-613059 GCF_001515605.1 Sinocyclocheilus anshuiensis
GGGGGGTCCAGGTAGAAGATTGGAGAGAGAGAGAAAGATAGAACAACACCAACTGAAGATTTACAACATAATTCACCTTCTTCACAGATTCATTCAATAAACACCCATGGATCTATATGTTTGGCATAGATGTTTTACTTTATGCTGTTTTAGATGGTTAATTACTGGCCCAATCATCTCAAGTCTTAAAGTGCCCCTATTATGCCATTTTTAAGGTTGCTAATATTGTTTTATGAGTCTCCTAAAACAGGTTTACATGCATGCAAGGTCAAAAAACATGTTAGTTTTCTCCAAAAATAGATTTAATTTTACCTCATTTCTAAATGATTCGTAAACGACTCGTGCGAAGCAGTTCAAAGAATCAGTCTCTCTAAACCCCTCCTTTCTGTGAGCCCTCACTGCTGTGATTGGTCAGATGGCGCAATCCTTTGTGATTGGTCCAGACCCCTAGAGAGATTGGCTCTGGATTGGTCTACCGCGTACAGTGCGTGTCGGAAACGAAACGCCTATTGCCATGACGGAACGACAGCCCTGGAGACTTGTCAACACATAGAAAAGATGGTATCGATTGTACCTTACCAATTCAAGCCAGAGTCTAATGATGAAGCAGTTGAACTGGCTGATCGACAAGAGACTGATTCGCCAGTGAAACAAAGGTCAAGTGTTAACAAGTTTGTGGTAATTATAAGATGTGATAAAACAAATTTACTCTCACAGCGTAGGATACAGCGTCTTCTCGACATGATGTTAACCACACGGAAATTTTACAGTGTTTGTGGGTGGGCAAGTTGGCGACATAGAACGTGGGCAGACATTATGCAAATGTGTTACTTCGTGACATAGAGCTGTAACAGAATAGGATTTGAATTCCTGACGACTCGTTTAGGCGATTGCGAGCAGACTTTTTTTTTTTTTTTTTTTTAG
>NW_015555817.1:613842-630446 GCF_001515605.1 Sinocyclocheilus anshuiensis
AAAAAAGTTATATTTTTGGCAAATATAAAAGCCTTTTCACACCAAAAGTGAAATGAATAAGCCTCAGGCTGAAGGGAAAGTAAATTTACGTCCGTACAGTAGAATGCAGAAGAAGAAATTTCAACACTTCAGCAGTAAAAAAATACACACAAATGTTCGTCTAGAGCAGGGGTAGGCAAGTTCGGTCCTAGAGAGCCGCAGTCCTGCAGAGTTCAGCTCCAACCCTAATCAAACACACCTGAACAAGCTAATCAATGTCTTCAGGATTACTAAGGCTATAGGTAGGTGAGTTTTTTTTTCAGGGTTGGAGCTGAACTCTGCAGGACTGTGGCTCTCTAGGACCGAACTTGCCTACCCCTGCTCTAGAGTAATTTTTGCTTATTAGTATGGTTGAACTGGATCATCGAAGGTCAGAAGCAAAGACATTGGTTAATAGAATGGGATTAAATACATAAAGGATATTTGTGTTGTTGAACATTTAATTATTGCAGGTTTGCGTCATATTCTGAGTTGCATTATTTTTATTCATTTTGAGGAATACTGAATCAGTGTGTTTTTTTCTTTTTGTGAGTGAGATGAATTAATGCATATTCATATTTATTTTAGAACTACAGTAACATCTTCTGATTTCTCTCAACATGGGGACAGGAGAGCTGTCAATCAATAAATTGAAAAAAAAAAGTAACTTGCGTTACTTATTTGAAAAAGTAACTCAGATATTCTCTTGTAAATTAAAAAGCAATGCGTTACTTTACTAGTTACTAGAAAAAAGTAATCTGATTACGTAACTTGCGTTACTTGTAATATATTACCCCCAACACTGTTCACATACAGCTACATGACACACTGCATGAAAGGTACTATTCGAAAAGGCATAATAGGGGCACTTTAATCAGATGGTTAGCGGTGTTTGCTAAGAAGCAAAGATACATCTTCAGTATTACATACCTGTACAGCCGTGTGATGCGAGGAAAGTTTAAGGTCAATCCACGCAGGAACTCAGAGCGTTCCCTGTAGGTTCGGTACCGCAAGGTCTGAGCAGGGAGAAGGCTGCGGACCAACTGATCCAACTCACCAGGGGCTAAAAGCCACTCCACCAGTTTCTCAAAGTCCTTCTGTTCTCCTTCCTCAACAGACAATGTACCTCTAGTCAGCTTGAAGTCCACCTGCTCCACCCGAGTCTCCAACACCCGGACAGATGCTGAGATTGGAGTATAACTGTGGGTAGATCACAGAAAACATAATGGCTGACCCATTTTATAACTGGAATTCTGTTCATTTGCCCATTTCTCACCCTGGAGCAGAAGCAGTGATATGGTAAGAACCAGGAGCCAGAGGTCTCCAGTATTGGCCCATGCTGCTGGTGTGCACATAATGGCTTGAGCCTTCCACCACGACTGTGGCATTAGCAATGCCTTTGCCAGAATGACCATCAGTCACCATACCCCTCACAAACAAATGAACCTGACATATGGGACATCACACAAACCATGCATAGGTTTAAATGGAATAGATCACCCAAGAAAATGACTAATGTGTTGATCATGATCAAGAACGAATCACCTGTTGTATAAAGTGCAAGAGCGCTCCATAATTCTTCTCCCAGTATTCTGAGAGCAACTCCTCTGGTAGAAGCAGTTCACAGCTCAGACCAATGTTAACGGCTAAAGTGTCTGTGCTGTGATATGCCCAAGTCAGCATATCAATTCCTACCATTATGCAAAAGCCAAATTTCAATGTGAAACAGGAATATGTACTCATGAATAAACAATTAAGACAAAAAAATATAATAAAATAAAATAAAAACAGTACAATTACAAGTACAATATCCTTCAAAAATGTAGGGCCAGTAAGATTTTTTAAAATAAATTGATTCTTTTATGCAGCTAAGACACATTAAAAGGATCAAAAGTGACAGTAAAGAGACTTATAATGTTACAAAAGATCTATTTCAAATAAATGCCTTCCTTTTGAACTTTCCAGTCAAAAAATCCTGAAAAAGCCTATCATGGTTTCCACAAGAACATTAAAACAGCACAACCGTTTTCAACATTGATAACAATAATAATGATAATAAAAAGCTTCTTGAGCAAAATTAACATTTTAATAATTTCTGAAGGACCATGTGATTGAAGACTGGCGTAATGGCTGCTGAAAATTCAGCTTTGCCATCACAGGTATAAATGACACTTATAAATATAATCAAATGGAAAATAGTTATTTAAATTGTAATATTTCATAATATTACCGTTTTACTGTATTTTTGAACAAATAAATGCAGCCTTGGTCAGCACAAGAGATAACATATACTAAATTCCTTCAATAACAAATACTACTACTCTTACCGACCCCAAACATTTGAGCAGTAAATCAGGTAAATTCTGATATAATTTTAATTTCTCTGACCTGTGACTACTGGACGGTAGTGCTTAATGCCTTTTTTCTCTCTGGTTCTTGGCACATCACAGGCCTGAGGCTCTTGAAAAGCCTGAGATTGCTGGAATGAAATGACAACAGTATTGGACAATTTAAGAAAGGCTTGTGATACAAGCACTGATATTCAACACTTTTCTGCTGATGATTTAGTTAAATAAAATGTCACAAATGTCACATTAACATTATATAAATTCAACAGCATATACAATATGCATACCACATAATAGGCTTTTGCAACTGATTTAAACATGTCCTCATCAACAGAGTCAAGGGAACTGGGGTAGACGACTCCCCTAAACCCTAGACAAAACAGTAGCAGAACGATTTTATTATTTAAAAAAAACAAAAAAAAATTAAAATTTTAAAGAGAAAACCAAGCCACTTTCTGTACCTCCACGTATACTTGCAGACAGTACAAAGAAGTGATCCTTGATCCAGTTTATCACTGCTTGAGTTTCTGCTTCAACGGTATTTCCCGTTCCTGACTGTTTAGGGAAATTCGCATTCAGGTCAACACGGTGACTGTTACCGTGTCCAATAATACTTAGGTCTCCCGAAACCCGTTCGTTGTGAGCTACGAGAAGAAAATGAGGGTAAATACAGAAGACAACAATGAAACAACCTGCCAATATGTTTGCTCATACCTTTTAGTGCTAATTCATACCCGTCTGGGTTCACGGAAGGCATGATGTGAATTCTTGTACTATTGACCAGACGTGTGACCAATGGATCTTTGCCATAATTGCGGCACAAGTACTCAACCAGGTTTAGGAGAATCTCACGTCCGATAAACTCATTTCCATGCAGGTTACCCAAAAACATGACCTCTGGTTTGCCTGGATGAAGTAAAGAGATGATCAGTTGAGAAATATTTTTATATTGTATATGTATGTGATCGTACGCAGTCGCACCTTGCTGATCAACACCAGGATTGGTGGATATCTCCATTACATAAAGATTCCTGCCCTGCACTGATCGTCCAGCAGAGTTCAGGTAAGTGATGGAAGGATGGACAGCACTAAGCAGTTGCAACAACATCTCCATTTCATCATAACTATGATATCGGAAATCCAAAGTATGGATTGGAGACCTTGAGGTGGGTCCAGGTGTGTTCAGACCTTCATTGGTTACCACAGCTTGTTCAGAGGGATCTAGCATTAACATCTCCTCTACAGGTTCCTCAAGAGTGAAGTTTAACAGCGTGGCTTTGCCTTCAATCACTGGCACATTCTTGACAGTATTTGAAAGGTATCTGAAGGAAACATGAGTAAATTCCATTAAACTGGACCAATTCCATTTCATAATTCTTCTTTTATGCATCTACATATAATCACCCAGGAGAGCTAGCAGTGATGTCATATCTTCCAGGAAGCAGCAGACGATAATAATCACCAAACATCCAAGTTGTGATGTTGTGATCAGTTCCAGAAACGGAGATTGTTACATCTGGGAGACCAAAGCCTGATCTGGTCATTACGAAACCTCTCACTCCAATATGAGCCTATAAACAGAAGTGAAATAAGGTTTGTTAAGACAGTTCATGGGACTACACAAAACATTCAAATCAACTCACTTGGTGTATGTAGGCAAGAAGGGCCTCCTTGTTATTGGTCCATTCTGTGAAAAGCTGAGAAGCTGGTGGATACTTGCAGCAGCTCAACCCAAAAGTGACTTCAAAACAGTTCCCTTTGAAGTAGTTGTAATCCTGCATTCCCCCTGTGCACAGACAGGACACCAAATCATTGAACCAAAGTTCAATGGAGTTCCACTTGGGCACAAGGCCTGATTTTAATGTCAAACTGTGATACCATCTCCCAAGTTTTTGTCTGGAACATCAGGACAGCCAGGATTGTCCATCCTCATAATGGGATGGTTCTCAGTGTAGGTTTGTGCTAAATGGCGAAACACAGCATCATCTGCTGTCAGCCCTGAGGTTGCATAAGAACTGCCGTCATCAAAGGGGTAGGTGGCCATCACTGAGCCCCCATGTAGACTACCAGACAAGTCAAACCTTGAAAAGATGACACAGAGGAAGCAAGCATGGTAGAAAACACTTCTTGGGAAAATCTCAGATCAGAAGCAAGAGAACATTACACCACTGAATAATTGGTTTCACCACTGAATAATCAGAGATTCATGTTTTCCAGGCTAGAATAAAAGTTTACACCAATTTCTCTATTAAAAAAAATTAATTAATTGATCCAGACACCAAATTTAAAATAATTTATTCAAATTAATTTTGATATTTTGTAGTGCATACAATGTTTGTAGTGTATACGGTATTGTTTAGTACTATATACTAATATACTTAGTATTATATGTTTTATTAACATTTTGAATGAGTTTTATTCGGTTTAATTTTGTAGTAATTTAGTGTGTGTTTTTGTCGTTTTCATTTATTTATTATTATTTTTATTTTTTTTGTAAGTATTACTAGTTAGGCTCATTTTATTAATTTTTTCAGTTAGTTTTCATTTTAGTTCAGTTTTAATTTTTTATTATTTTTTAGTTCAGTTTTTAAATTTAAAAAACTTTTTTTTTTTAAAAATTTCCAGTTAGTAATTTAACCCCCGGTTTCATAGACAAGGCTTAAGCCTAGTCCCAGACTAAAATAAAACCTGACTTAGTCTAAACCCTGTCTGTGAAACCAGGCCTTAATGCTTCCACATAAAATCATTTCAGTCAGCTGCCATGGCAAACTTTCTCTCTAATTTTTTTTTTTATTTAAAAGTCTTTTTTAATAGTTTTAATCGGTCAACTGAATACCGTAAAAATGTCAGTGTGGCTTAATTATTTTTAAATTATTTTTGTTTGCTAAATCAAAGTCAGTGTGATATAACCAACTTGCAGTCAGCCAATTTGTTATGTGACAAGAAAATCAAAAGGGAAGACACCCCTGCTGACCCTCCTAATAATAAATATCAAATAATTTTAATGATGTGGATTTAAATGGCAAGGTTAATTGAGGTTGTCAGTGCCAAATGATTTGATTAAAACACTTGTAAATTTATATAAATAATAATAAAAAATGCCTTTAAAACCTTGTTTGAATTTAATAACTGTATAGAGAAATAGACTATTAAAACTACAAAGCAAAAAAACATACTTTTTCTCAAGAATCCATTTCATGACAGCTGTGACCTCCGGTAGGTCTTCTGAGGTCTTACTGAAGGACTCATCCCGGTCTGGGAAACTCTTATCGAGGTCATAATGTTTGGCATTCTCGCGGCCTTCACTGCTGCCAGAGCAGCCCCCCTCCACCGCGCGCTCAAAGCCGTCAGGATTCATGCTGGCCATTATATAGATGTCAGTCCGGTTCACCAGCTCTGTTACTCTCACATCGCGGCCATACTGAGTCAACAGGTACTCGATCAGATACACTAACAACTGCCTCGATAAAGCCTCGTCCCCGTGGATGTTGCCCACATACTTGAACCTCGGTTTGCCCGGTACATCCGTAGACGGATTCGTTGTTATTCTCATGACCCAAAGCTCCCTTCCCTCGACAGACTGTCCGATGCTCGAGAGGCTGCAAATATGTGCGTACTTTTGAGAAAAACGCTGAAGACGATCGGTCATGTCAGCGTAGTTGTAATATCCTTTGTATGTTTCTTCATGATCTTTGTTGGTGCTTCTCAAACCGAGTATTTGGTGCGGAACTATTAAAATATGCGGCAAAATGAGCCACAAAGTGTGCATTATGTGATTGTAGTAGCTTAGTAGTGATTTTTTTTTATTTTTATCTTTTGTTAGTTGTTTTATCGTTAGTTGGCTTTTTGTTGAGCCATCACAAATTGTTGATCACTGGCCTGTCAATGTGCAGGTTAAACGCATTGAATCAAAATTAGGGACACTAATAGATTGCACGTGGCATAATCAGTATAAAATTGGTTTGCACAGGGTCAAACTAAAATCTGGATTAAACCACTGCCATTTGTTGAGGGGTGGTTGTCAATTTTACTTTTTTTTTTTGACCATCAAGATTAAATTAAATGTGTATATTTTATGTAAAATGTATTAATGTCACATTTTTTTTTAAACACACACACACACACACACACACACACACACACTTACATTTAGAATGTTTTCACATTACCACCTGTCCATTTAATTTACAGTCATTTTATATGTTGATAAAGTAGCATCTTAAAGGTGATTTAGTGGATTGCATTTGAATGACGTCACTAAATCAATGATAAACTGACTTTAACTGGAAAATTGAGTGTTTACTATTGTCCTCTTGCATTAACACACTATTTTCCTGTTTAATACTATAAAGCTGCTTTGACACAATCTGTATTCTATAAAGTGCTATATAAATAAAGGTGACTTGACTTACATTTGACATATAATTCAATTAGAGGCCCATCTGTTGCCATGTGAGTACAAAAGACTGTCCTTATTATGTTTTAATGTAAATTCTGAGACATATTTTTTCATTTCAAATTTTAATGTTAGACAATTCATTACACCTTTTAATGTTCATTTAAGGTCAGGAAAGATCCACATGCCACAGTCAGCTGATATCAATTATTCTGTTTTTTTTTGTTTGTTTCTTTAGATTTTATGCTCATGTTCTTTATTCATCAAATATCATACAGAAGTTGACCATGGAAACTGCAAAGTTTTTTTTTGTTTCTTTAGATTTTATGCTCATGTTCTTTATTCATCAAATATCATACAGAAGTTGACCATGGAAACTGCAACGACTATGATCATGATGATCAAGTCATGACGAAAGAAGAGCAACGCACCACGTCCGTTCTGTTGTCATCATACAGGACTTTTTCTTCTCGTTGTTCCTGCCGTCAATAGTTTGTCTTTCTTTCCTCGTGTAGTGGGTAAAAAACGTGCTGGGGACTTGTTACATTAGTGTAGCACCAGTATACCAGCCTGCCGTCCGGGTCAACAAACCATCTTGCAAGGCTGGGAACGGAGGGATGGAGGAAGTGGAAGTTTGAAGGGCTCAGAAGGAGGAAGAAGGGAGGGAAGGACACGGCTGGTTCCTCTCAATGCTGGATCCTACGGATAGACTGGATCTGAGGGGTCTGAGCGTGGCAGCCATACTCCCTGTAGTGCCTGTACTCGCCTCCGTGGCAGTCACACTCCATAATGTACTGGTAACCACGGTAACCGGGATACTGGTAGCATACCCAGCTAGAGAAATAGGGATAGAGAGGCGGCATGTTACCATGGAGACCAAGTGAAGCGTTTGATTTCTCAAACGTTGACGAATGCAGTGATGAATAAACTGGCGCCAGGCTTTTTCAGATACAGATCAAAAGCAGCATAAGAGGAGAAACCAGAAAACCAGCCTCCGTAATGATCAGGTGATTAAAATCCATTCGGGCAATCGTACTTACGCGCCACTCGTGACTTGGATGGAGCCGACCTCGTTGTTGCACCATCCCATAGCCTGCAGGGAGGGGTAGTCATTGCACACCTCCCACTGCCTTCCAGTCATGTTCTCACACTCGAAAAGCATCATACGGCAATCACTGTGCATCTGTTTCAGAATGAAGAAAGAAAGACATACAACTTGTTGAATGCCCTGTTGAGTGAAAATCTGATTCGAATAACTGGTTCCCTTTAAGTGCATGGCTTGCAATTTGAATTAAACTGGCCCCATCTCACAGGATGTTGAATTGGAACAAATGAAACAGCAAATGGAAATTGAATTTACTGCAGTGTAACACAACTTATTTTTTAATTAGTCTAGCACAACAAACTGGACAAGATTTTGGATTCTAGGAAATGTTCTTCCACCATGACCCATAAAATGACCAAGTTAAAATAATTAAATCTATAATTAAATAATTTAAATGATTAAATCAAAATCTATCTTATATAATTATATCTTATATAAATCATATATCATATAAAAAAAATTATAAATTACATTTTAAATAAATATTTTAGATCAATATTTCTAATGTTTTGATTATACCCTTTGTTTGTATGATAACTTATGTAAATGATATACATAATTTAAAAAATAAATAAATTAGATTTATATTTTATTATTTATTGCTTTGTAACAAATATTTTAGACTTATTTTTCTAATATATCTCATTGTGCCCCTTTGTGTATGATAGCATACATATACAAATTATGTAAATAAATAAATAAAGGTAGCTTTTCAGATATTGATTATTAATATTTTATATTAATTTATATTTTATTATTTATTATTCTAATATTTCTTATTATGCCCCTGGTGTATGAAACGTGTGTAAGTAAAAAAAGTAAGTATGTAAATAAATAAATAAATAAACATAGCTTTTCAAACGTTGATTATTAGTATATTAACATTTGTACGTTATTATGATTTACTTATCTTTTTTCTTTTTTACAATTTAGGCTTATATTTCTATTAATTCTATTTCAATTATGCTTTGTGCAATTTATTTGCTAGTTCAATTCAAATTCACTTTATTCTCAATTCAATTTAATGCCATGTATCTACAACTATGTCAAAAAATGTAAATGTGTTGAGAAATAGTGATGATCGGAGAGTCTGCTGGTGGGTGTATTGTGTGTCCCTGCTGCAGATGGTCTCACTCACAGCAGAATAGATGGGGCGGAAGGACATCATCCTCTCAATGCGATAGGCATTGTTGCCACTCCAGGCCTCCCAGCAAGGGTAATCTCCCTTCTCCAGGATGAACTGCTGGCCATTGAAGGTAGAGTGCTCAAAACCTACCCAGCTAGAGTCAGAAGAAACGATTAGGAGACAGGGCTGGAAAGAGGAAAAGAGATTTACTCTAGTTAATTGAAGATGCTTGCTTTTACTCACACGCCACACTCCACCTTCAGGGAGCGGACAGTCTCCATTCCGTACTCCATGATGTTCTGGCAGCAAGCGGTGAATTCACAACGCCTGCCCTGGAAATGCTCCTGATCATAAACGGTAATCTGAAAAAGAGACACATATATCTTTAGTTCAACACGTTGTTAGTGATGATTTAATTAGATACCCATGTAGATTGTTCCAAATTGCATTAAAAATGGTTTTAAATGATTTAAAGGGTTAGTTCACCCAAAAATGAAAATTCTGTCATTAATTACTCACCCTCGTGTTGTCCGTAATTTATGTTGAAAAAAAAACAACTTTAAAATAAATTCATACGTCAACAGTCAAATTTAGGAATAATTAAGATTTTTTAAATGTTTTTTTTTTTTTTGGAAGCATTTCTTATGCTCACCAAGGCTGCATTTATTTGATCAAAAATACAGTAAAATAGTAATATTGTGAAATATTATTACCATTTGAAAAAATGTTTTCTATCTGAATATATTTCAGGATATAATTTATTCCTGTGATGACAAAGCTGAATTTTCGGTAGCTATTACTCCAGTCTTTAGTGTCACATGATCCTTCAGAAATCATTCTAATATGCTGATTTGATGCTTAATTATTATTGGCACTCAAATATTAATATTAATAATAATAATACAAATATTTTTCTTCTGAATATTTTTGTGGAAACTGAGATACATTGTTTGATGAACAGAAAAACTGCATCCTTGCTGAATAAACATATTATTTTATCTTTTTTTTTGGGAATAAATAAATGCAGCCTTGGTGGGCATAAGTGACAAAAAATTTAATTAAATTATCTATTTAAAATAAAATAAAATAAAACAAAACAAAAATAATACACATTTTTTCTTCTAAAAAAATAAAATAAACAAAATCTCTTCACCTTCCATGGTCCCATGGGCATTGACATAGGGTTTGTCAGAGCCATTGTTTCAGATATCTCAGCGCTGACTGACCTGCATGCAAAGAATCATGTCAGAAGAGTTTGCACCACAAACATTGTTTAACATCTATAAAATTCTATACATGATGATCAGTTTTCATACATTTCTACTTTCACACACACACAAAAAAAAACAGTACAAGTGTTGTCAAGTATAATGACATGTAGCATTCTTTGTGCGACAAGCCTGAACACTGTTGGATCAATTAAACCAGGTGGTTTATATTACTGTCTAATGCACATCAGGTCGGCTAATGAAAACAGTCTTGTTCAAATACCTTGTTGAATCATAAGTATCTCCTCTATCATAATTATAATTAGCATGTCTGATTGTATCAGTGGATCATTGTTTGATTTATCATTCTGTATATTTAATGCTCACCATGGTGTTCCAAGCTTGTTTAATCACAATCTGGTTTAAAGTTGGCAGAGGTACAGGGTTTACCAGACTTACCCAATAGAATGAGCTGTATGCGTTGAGGGGAATCCACCACGCGGTCTCCTGCTCAGGCATCTGTGGGGCTATTTATACAGATGCCGCTTCATTGGGGCTCCCTGACTCACGGACCCCGGCTGCTGTCAGCATTTTGCTTTGGATGCCTTTTGTTTCTGACCTGAGCTGTAGGCCTTTCTTTCCTCCGCATACTCTTTACAATGAAGTGATCTCCACCAATGAGCAGCCATGGAGCTGCATGATTTTAGGTCATATTTATGTGGATTACATAAAAGGCCATTTACTATAACTCGAGATTTTCATTTCAGGCCTTTCGAATTTGAATTGAAGACATCTTTGCGACAATATTTTGAATTTCACAGACTCTTTACGGAGATAGTTACATTTAAAACAGCTTTGCAATATATTTCCTTTCTATATGTGGTTTTCTCAACATACAAGGTTTGTTGATACCTGCGATGAAATGACAGTAATCTAAACAATAATGCATATTTACTGTATATTTCCAGTTTTTAGTCTCCAGTTCATCTGAGTGCAAACTTCAAGCCTCTGCTTACATGTTTTCTGGGGTTTGGTCAGATTACGGAGGCGATGTCTGATTAATGCAGTGATGCAGTTTCTGGCCCATAAATGGAAAAACATGGCAAGGCAGATGCTAATATGAATCCGTGTGCTTTCCAAAGCGATGAAGCGGATACTGCTTGACTTTAAATACAGACAAATATAACATTACAGCACTTAAAATGTCTTAAAACTACTGTGTTCCAATGCAACTTATATTAAATTCAGGAACAATTCATGGGTTTTTAGAAAAACTATGTACTAGTAGACATTTACATTGAAAGATGCATATATGCTGGGGAAAAATGGTGTAGGATTTACTTTGAATCAACTTTTACTCAATTTCTGCTTAATTTCACAAATAATTACAAAGGAATGGCATTGAATTCATGCACAATTTTGAAGCCGAAAGACTAAAATTGAGTTTTCTTCTAAAACATATCTTTTTTTTATTTCAAAAATCATTTTTAACAGTGTATAGACCTGAACATTTCAGTCCGTGTGATTTGAAATGAACTGAGCTGCTTTAGCATTCATTGTGAAATGACTTCTGATGCTCAGCTCACAACCTCGACCCAGGTCTCTTTGCAAAACAATGGCCGTACACAGACTGCAGTCAGCACATTGTTGTCCAGGGTGGAGGTGTGTGTGTCGAATGTGTATGACGTGTGTATCTGTTAAGCTCGGTTTGAGTGTGTGTGTGTGTGTGTGTCAAATGTAGTTCTTGTCTGTAAAAATGTCTGTATGTGCATGTGTGTGTGTGTGTGGATTTCTGCTGATGAGAGCAGCCACACCGTGATGACAAAGAGACAAGCCAGCTCAGCAGGCCTGTGAGATGAAATGAGTGTGTCCTCTTCTACAAACATACACACTCTCAGTCATGCTATTAATAAACTCACCTCTGTAGTATGAACATTACTGTAATATAAACATGTTGCTGATGACATTTATTTATGCTTTTGTTCTGTCTTTTAAGCTATAAAGGTTTGATTCTATCTTAGTTTTGTATCATAATGTAAAAAAATAGGCTATTATGCCAATAAGCACAACTATATTGGTTAAAAGGGAGTTCTTTGAATTATCCGAAGATGGCAGGCACAAAATTTAATTAGAGAGCATTATTATATAATTTGGTGAAAGCTTTTAAAGCAAACCAAAACCATGAAATACAAGCCCTTATAATTGTATTATTTGCTGAATTGGCTACTTTAGTTATTTTTTTCTTCATAGTGTTTAGAAATCAGTGTCTCATTCTGTTGTAAATGAATGAAATGTTATATCAACGGTTAGGCCATTTTTTTGTTGTACTGTCGTGTGGCGTCCTCTTGAGGACTGTCATAACTTCAATGCTACACTAAATTCAGTAAAGGTTGTTTATTGGCATATATGGTTCCATCGAGAACTTTTTATTGTACAAAAAGTACTTTATGGTGGCAAAAGATTCTTTAAATTATTATAAAGTTTTCTTTTTCTTAAAAGAAAAAGGGGCTATTTTAAAAACTGTTCATTAAAAGGTTATTTGGGAAACATTTATGGAAACTTTATTTTGAAGAGTGTTGAATAAAAAAATGTTGACACGTGAATTGTGCCAAAGCAGACTTAAAAGAAATTAAAATTAGAAAAAAAAAAAAAAAAACTTGAATACTGCTATATAAGCTATATAAGTTTTATTTTATTTTAAACAATAAATAATATTGGCGTTACAACGTCTCGTATTTGCTGGGGTTTGTGCTTTATTTATTAGATTTGTTTTGAGGTTGAATTAATGCACGTTCACACAATTGACGAATCAACTTGGATCATACCACACAACAAACGGGGGAGAATTCGAAACAGATATCCGGCGCACACTACATGCTAGAATGACCAGTTCAATCCAAGCTCGACGACTGATTTTATCTAAAACTATTTCCTTAGAAATACAACGCGCTGCACTCAAAGCTGCCTTTTTTATCAGTCAAACAGTATCATCTGTTGTCGCCGTGCGCCACTGAACGGCAGGGGACCCCCTCCGGCGTGCAGTGGTACGTCCCTCAGCTGGAGCGCCAGAGAGATTCAGATCGAGCGGAGAACAGGAGGATTTAAATACCTCTAAGCGGGCGACCTGCTCAGCCCTTCGGGTGTGGGAGGGTGACTGTTTTGTGTCTTTGCTAGACCGGGGGAGCAGGGGGGTGGAGGAGGAGGAACGGATAATGAGCTATTCTTGTACCAGCACAGGCAACAGCCAGGACCCATCGAGCTCTAAGAAGTCCGGCGGCGTTAATCCCGGTAGTTGCAGCAGCGGAGACACCGGCAACGGCAATAACCGCCACAGCATCCGCGGCAGCAAAGCGAACTCGAACCCTGATTTATCCGAGGCCATGAAAGTCAAGAAGGGCTGCAACACGACAGACGTCGGGGTCCCCGTCACCACAGAAGAGGAACTGCTTGCGAACAAAACGATCACCCCGGAGGATGTGCTGGGATTGCAGAAGATCACTGAACGTAAGTGACCGAGTGGATCGAACACGCTCGGAACATTTCGCCAAACATCGTACATTATCGCAAAGCTATTGAATAGGTTGCGCTTTGTATCAACGCAGGCTCCAGTAGACGGAATAATCAAACTCTGGTTTATGAACACTTCACTGTGCTATATACGCCATATTGTAGCATTTCTAGATCACCGGATTTCTTTAATAAGAAAGACTGAAAAATAACTTGCTTGAGGAGCAGACTGAGCCAAACATTGGGTTTTATACAGACCATCATCAACCTTTCGACCTATTGGTGTGCAAATATTACATTACAGTGCATCAATGTAGCTCACTCCTCAGAGGTCTTCATTAGGGTTATATGACCTCTTACTGCTAATACTATTGAAATTGAACTTATCAGCTATTGAATGGCTTTGGAAATGGGAAGAAATAAATGGCATGGACAGTGTCATTTTCCAAGGGTCAACTATAATTAACGTTCTTCAACCTTGCAGTCCTAAGCGTGGTTAGGTAACAGGTGGCCAATAAGCCCTCCATTACTGTTTTTAAGGGCCCGTGCAATGGCTTATACAACATCCACGTTGCATGAACCTTATGAAGAGGCTGCATGTAATACTAAGCTATTAGAAATGCCTCCTAAAAAGTTTGCATTCTGATTATTAATTAATTTTTTAATATAAATATCTGATCAGTTGCAACCAGTTTGCGAATTATATCATATATATATATATACCTAGGTGTGCGAGGCCCATCTTCCTGCATCTATCATTTGAAACCGCAGTCATTATTTTTTTGTGGTCATAGTTATGATGTATAGATCTACAATAAAATTATAAGTACGGTTTTGTCATTTTCTCACTGATGGTGAGCAGAAAACCCTTGAGGTCCCATGGTTAACTTGTCCATTAGTGACTTTTGAGCAACTTTGCACACACTGAATAACTTGTAATGTGACTTCAGTGGTTACTGAAACCAAATTTGAAAACACTCCTGAAATGTGTGTGTGTGTGTGTGTGTGTGTGTGTGTATAAATGATCAGAATCAGAATGAGCTTTATTGCCATGTATGTTTTCACATACGAGGAATTTGTTTTCATGACAGCGACAGAACAAAAACACAGATAATCAAAGAAGAATAAAAAAATAGAACAAGTAAATAAGGAATAACAATATATAAATTGACAATTGTATGTGCAGGTATATTACAATAATAAGATATTGTATAAATTATAAGTATATGAAAAATATTTTCACTTCCTAGAATTATATCCTTCTCATGGCAGCCATCTTTCTCTGTTTACAGTCAATACGTAAGCGCATCATCCTTGTATCGTTTCATTTTTGTATCATGTATAAAAGACCTGACTTTTTTTTTTTTTTAAAGGGGTCATATGATGCTGCTAAAAAGAACATTATTTTGTGTATTTGGTGTAATGAAATGTGTTTATGCGGTTTAAAGTTCAAAAAACACATTATTTTCCACATACTGCACATTATTGTTTCTCCTCTATGCCCCGCCTTTCTGAAACGCGTCGATTTTTACAAAGCTCATCGGTCTGAAAAAGCGAGGTGTGCTCTGATTGGCCAGCTATCCAGTGCATTGTGATTGGCCGAATTCCTCAAGCGTGTGACGGAAATGTTACGTCCCTTACCATATTTTGATGCCTGCGGCAACCACATGTGACGACCCCGGGCTGGACTCCGCTTCGTCCACCGTGAAAGCCGATCTGGCGATCGACAGCACGAAATTGAAGTATTTCCTCAGCGAGCAGCACAGATCAGCTCCAGGCGTGACAAAGCGACATCGTCCTCTTTTGGAAGGCCAAACGAAGCACACAGCGCCTTCACGACATGGCGGCGGCAACAACAATACTACAGCGAGAATAAAAGTTGCGCCTTCTTTCTTTGCGTGAACATTTGGGCGGCGTTATGCAAATCTTCCCAGATAGTGACGTAGGTATGTTGGGGCGTGTTAGAACGAGCCGTTTTAGGTAGGTGTGGCTGACTCTGAACTTTTATAAAGAATATCTCTTTGGATTTGAGACTTTAATCTTTATGACCCCTTTAAATAATTTAGGAAAGGAGTGAAAGTTTAAAAAGAAAGTTTAGGAAAAGTGTGTATATCAAGTGTTTTAATACAAGTTACGTTCAAATGAAGATGAAGTATGAACACCAGGCATGATAAATTGTATATTTGGCTACACATTTTTTATGTTTCAAAGAAATTAATACAAAAATGTAAAAGTACAAGCTATTGAAATTACAATAATTATGTCATCCCATAACAGCTATTCATCATTTATAAACATTATTATTAATTATAATTACTCATGACAACAATAATACAGATTCATGAACAAAAAAACATTTATGAACTTGCTTGAAAATGATGCTTTTATTTGTTTTAATTAATTCGAGACTAGCAAGACTATTTCTGTTCTGTTTTAGCCACCCTGGTAACTATATGTAAATGAGCAGGGTAGCGGGCCTTGTTTCTGTCAGGTGGTGAGTTTTTAATGTGCAGATCATGTTTGTTTCCAGCCCACTCAACCAGCATGTTTATTTGCTCAAAGCAGTTACATAATTTCACCTGTTTGCTTCATAAGCTGTCCTGTTGGGCCTCTCTGAACATCTGAGAAATGCTGCCCACTCAGCCGATTAATCGGCAAAACCGATACATCGGTCGACCTCTAATATCCTATACTCTTTTTGATCTGTCAACATGCAAAATTGTTCCACTGTTTTATTTTCATTGATATGCACTCATTAAAATACTAAAAATAATAAATTTCTCTTTGCTATTTTAACTTGGCCCGTTGATATAATCTGTTTATTAAAGGGGTCATGTGATGCGATTTCCAGTTTTCTTTTCTCTTTGGAGTGTTACAAGCTGATTGTGCATAGATA
>NW_015555817.1:630886-635355 GCF_001515605.1 Sinocyclocheilus anshuiensis
TTTGAGAGAGGCGGGGCATATAGGACCTACAATAATGTACAGTATTTGAAAAATAATGTGTTTTTTGAACATTAAAGCATGTCAACATATTCTGTTACACCAAATACACCAAATAATGATCTTTAAAAAAGCATCATATGACCCCTTTAATCTAATCTAACATGTCATATCTTCTTGAGAGCAATTGACAGAGCCTTGGAAGAAATATGTGTTGGCACCTGATTATTCAGAGTGACCAATATTAGCACCTTTAGATAATACACTGCTTTCAGTAATTGTTGAGGCATATGTTGAGATTTTTACCATGGCAAGCAGGTTGAAGGTGGGGCAGGAGCCCCTCATTAAGAGCAAGTTTCCTGGAGACCTGAAGCTTTAGAGAAGCAGTTACATTCATGCAGTTTTATGTAGAAATGGGCTTAGTTTTTATAAACGTAATATATAAAATATATTTCTTTGCTTGTATGAAGTTGTAATTTTTATAATGTAGGCTTGATCGCAAAACATTGTTCTGAGGTTTAAACTTTTGAGTCCTCAATCCCTGGCCTTCTAGCCATTTGCATGTAATGGCATTTATTTTTGCTTTTGTCTAGGGTTGGAACTGTGTCATATCCTAATTGCCTTGTATCAACATTTCCAGTCACTGCAGAGGATTTGCCACATGAAATTAGTTATTATACAGTCCGCACCAGGAAGGGAAGTACACGAAGGTCACAGGATGTTAGATGAGCTTATTGTTTTTTTTAATCATTGTAAATGTTATTCCTGAGCATGACTATAAGTCCGTATCAGGCCAGAATTTCATCAAAGTAACTTTGTCAGTTGCTTTTAGGCCTGTAGAGTGAGTATTCCTGTTTTTTTTAAACAGTTAGTGTTGCTTCTCCGGTTAATCCTCATTGTAACCTTAACCAATACTAGGTGAAAGGCGCATCAAGTAGTAGCCCACCAGAAGACGGTGTCTATTTCACTTCCTGTTGTGTGTTGTTAGCCAGTTTCAGATTTCAGCCTGTTGAAATCAATTTCTCATTGTAATTAGTCCCAAATGAATCCAGTTGTACTATAAGAAAGTGATGGAGTTCTAAAATTCTTAAAAATGGGATAACTTAAATCACATTTTGACTAAGGCACTATTTCAGAAGACTGTCTGTCCTTTAACTAAACAAATTAGTCATGGTTCTTGCTGCGAAACTACCTTTGACCTATTTGTCTCCAGGCCGAATTGATACAGACAGTATAACTTTTTAACTTTGAACATTGAAAAATCTCATATTCATATATTCAGTCTGAATGACCGTGATTCATATACTTTTGTCCCTCAATGCTAAAGACATGTGAGAGTCAAACTCGTGTCCTTTTCTCGTGAACTTTTTCTCCATTAAGTACTGCAAATCTTTGTTTTAATACCTGTGCTTCATTGGCAGAATTGTATTTTAAATCATCCTGGCTGATATGTTAGTATATATTAATTTAATATTTATTTTAATATTAACCTAACATAAATGTTGTATTATTAGCCTTTATTTTAATGATTGACACTGGTCTGAACAGGCCATATTTCCAACTGTACGTTCATATGATTTATTCTATTTTTAAGGTTTTATTTGAACTGTTTTAATGTAACAATTATTGACCATAACTATATTGGTGCATCCATATTCTCTTTCTTTACACAATCAATACTTACACTTCAGTGTGCTGTCATATCTTCATTTTCATTTCACTTTTTTTCTCCTGTTCTTTGTTTTAAACAGACACAGCATCTATATCTACATTATGTAGCTGTATTTCACCCAGTTTAGATATTAATCATTGTTAAAAAGGTGCTTTAGAGCCTCAGAATAAAAGTACACAGATTTACTATCCACATCTGATGAGATATAATGCAAATGCATGGAATGGACTAGGTGTTTATAATGTCAACAAAAACCTTGTCCTCTCCAGTATTCATTTCTAATTCAAATGTAATATCCTGTTCCAGTTCCAACTCTATGCACACAATTATCAGAAAGTAATTTATATAAGGTTGTACTGTAGCAGACAAGCAAATTAGGAAAAAGCTCATTACTCTTCCTAAATTCGTCAACTATGTTGTTTTTCCTTAAGTTGGCATTCAGTGTGCACAGTGTAAAAATCATACCCAGTCCTGTTTTATCTCACTGTTAGTCTTAAAATGCAGTTTTTGCATTATTTACATCTTAACTCTGGGTTGAATAGGTCGACATGTGACCCAGCTTCAGTGTTGATCTAATGAATTTGCATTAGCATTTATTCAGATTGGAGACACTGCATAACTTCATCTTCTCCAGCAAAAATGAAAGCACTGCTAAACATAAATTTAGATCCTGTCTACTTAAGAATCATTACTTCAACTCCCAGTACCTGTTACAGAACTGTATATTTGCCAAAAAAAAAAAAAATATATATATTTAATATTGACATCTCAGGAACCCCACGCCAGTGGTTTGAGTCTTACCTCTCAGATAGGTCCTTCAAGGTATCTTGGAGAGGTGAGGTGTCCAAGTCGCAACATCTAGCTGCTGTTATGTTTATATATTAAATATATGTGACCCTGGACCACAAAACCAGTCATAAGGGTGAATTTTTCGAAATTGAGATTTATACATCATCTGAAAGCTGAATAAATAAGCTTTCCATTGATGTATGGTTGATGTATGTATTGTTAGGATAGGACAATATTTGGCTGAGATACAACTATTTGAAAATCTGGAATCTGAGGTTGCAAAAAAATCAAAATATTGAGAAAATCGCCTTTAAATTTGTCCAAATGAAGTTCTTAGCAATGCATATTACTAATCAAAAATTAAGTTTTAATATATTTACAGTATGAAATTTACAAAATATCTTCATGGAACATGATCTTTACTTAATGTCCTAATGATTTTTTTCATAAAAGAAAAATCTATAATTTTGACCTGTACAGTGTATCAAAATATATACTGTATGTGTGTGTATTTATGTATACATAATAAATATACACGGAACACACACATTATGCAAACAAAAACTTTTATTTTGTATGCGATTAATCACAATTAATTGTTTGACAGCACTAACACACACACACACATAAATAAACTGATAAGGTTTGACAGCATCGTTTGCATCTTTGTGGTGCTCTCCACTGTCTGCTCTTACTGTTATTTCCAGTGTCTTGTTCTAGTGTCTATATCTGCACCTCTAAACTCCAGATGGCTAATCTGTCAAGCTTAATGTGCTAAACATGTACACCACTCCTTTGCAGCCTAGTGTCCTTAGCACGGCCCAGTGTTGTGAAAGATACAATCCTCCTGCAGAATCCAATCCCCCTTGGACCCCAAGGGATATTCCTTTTTAATGCCTGTTCAGAGATGATGATAATGATGATAATAAATGTGTTCCCTTTGACATCTGAAGATTAGTATTTTTGAATAGAATGTATGGTATTACCATGTCCATTTTATCACACGTTTAATATCAATGTTTTGATATGGTTAAGTATCCAAACTTTAGGACATGGATGATATAATGTTAGCTTGGCAGGCTAATTGGTTCGTATGCTAACTGAAAACCAGGCTTGTTTTATTTGACCATAAGTGTTGTACATATCAATATGACATTTTAATGTCAAATAATGAAATTTGCATACAAACATTTTCACGAACAAATCATGATTCATCAATAACTTTTGTACTACAATTTATTCTAAATATGAAAAAATATTTTAAAAACACACTCTGGGTTGCCTTATTGTTTTAAGATAAATTTTTATACATAGATATTTAATCTTACATTTCATCATATGCATATGTGAAAGAGTAAAAAAGATGTGAGGTTTCTTTGTATTAGCAATGCAGTACAGCTGGCTAAAGAGAGCTCTGTAATCTGGGTCTGCATATAAGACCTCTTGTTTGAACTGGTTTTGATGATTACACACTTAAACTTAGTAAAGACCAGGTTGTCAGGACCAGTGCCCGATTGTACTGTACCTAGACTGCAGATAGAGCACATATTAATGATACATTGATTTTTGAGTCAGATCATTTGACTTGGTTGATCAGATTCACAAAAGCCATCCTGTAGTTCAAACAGCGAGGTTGGCCCTGGCAATGCCAAGGTTATACATTTGATTCCCAGGGAAAGCAAGAACTGAAAACTGAATTTTGAATGCAGTGTAAGTGGATTTTGATGATAAATGCATTAAAATGTAAAACCTGGCTGAGTAATTTCTTTACAAATCAGAAAAATTATTTGTTTCTTAATCTGATTGTGGCTCAGTGATTGTTCACAGCAGTTAATGGCTTACCAGATGCATGGGAGGATTATCAGTGAATAACTTGGGCGGGGGGGGAAGAGTGCCCCTTTAGACTTGCACTCTATTTATTTACTAACTGCTTGTTTTCTTTAAAGGGGTCATATGATGCGATTTCAATTTTTCCTTTCTCTTTGGAGTGTTACAAGCTCTTGGTGCATAA
>NW_015555817.1:635471-645815 GCF_001515605.1 Sinocyclocheilus anshuiensis
ACAATAATGTACAGTATGTGGAAAATAATGTTTTTTGAACCTTAAACTGCATAAACACATTTCATGACACCAAATACATAAAATAATGTTCTTTTTAGCATCATATGACCCCTTTAAAAAAAAAAAAAAACTAACACTAGCTTCTCTAATCTTTTTGTATTCTATCTTTTTGTTTTCTTTTTATTTATTATACAATTAAAAAAAGCAAAAAAAGGCCTCTAACACTACCTTGCTCTATTCTTTTTCTGTTCTATGTTTTCTTTTTATTTATTATATAATTAAAAAAAAACTTGCTACGTGTACTGCATTAAGCTAACTGAGACTTGTTATAGCAATTGCATATCATTGCTCTTTTGTTGATTTTTAATTGCTTCCATTGTCCTCATTTGTAAGTCGCTTTGGATAAAACCGTCTGCTAAATGTCTAAATGTAAATGTAAATTAAGAGTAATTTGTAAGGACACGTCGAAGAGCGCCCCATCTCTTTAAACTGGGTCAGCGGGATCTTGGTGCCAACATGAGACTGTTCGGGAAAAACTTGCTCGCCTCAGTTTTATCGTCCATTAATGTGCAAATGAGTGGCCTCCCACCCACAGATCCTGCTTGTGAATTGTGGGAATTAGTAGTGTTAAAGTGATTCAGAGTTTGATTTGGGTAAAATGAGAGGAGTGGACACTTAAACAGTGGATTCTTTACCTTGGAGGTCTGTGTGTGTGTGTGTGATTTCAAACCCGGACACCTTACTCGATTGCACCCTAGCCACCTCTGACCATGTTAGCCATGTAAGGCACACCGATGTCCCTGCCATGAACTTGTCCCTCCCTTCAGCTCAGTCCACACTCAGCTGTCTCCAGCCAGGACCGGACCCATGGGCCGAAATGCAATAAAAGTGTCTGCTAAATGACTAAATGTAAATTTAAATGTAAATGTAACTTAAATTTCGGCCTGTTTCTGCAACTGTTTAAACAAGACTTGGACTATGGTGCATGAGTTGTTTTGATTATTGTTATGAGACTTGTATTGCACTAATGCAGTCATTTTGAAGCTTGAAAACCTCAGTCTCATTGGGCACTACTAATAACAGTACTTTAAAAAAACTTTACAATTTGCCTTTTATGTTTAAAGGGCTTGGAGTGACATGTTGGCGAACAGTTCCTTTTATTAATTAGACCAATTTGGTTCATTTAATGTTGTATAAGACATACAATAATTTATTTCTGCCTGTATTATTATTAGTAATAACGTTGGGTGGTTCTTGTGTGCATTATATGCCATTGGCTGTGTGGCTGTCTAATAATGCTGAACTATTTTAACTTGTAATTTTTTAATATCTGACTGTAGTTTGTATTTTTTTTTGTCAATTTTGTAATGTTCAAATTGATGAATCACTAAGACAAACTGACATCTGAAAGCTAATTCAAAGAGTTTTTGTAGAGCAGTACAGCTGATCAGAAACAAATCCAACTTGTCATACGAGTCATTTACCTAGATTTACATATTTGTATAAAGCCAGACTCTGTGATCAGAGAACAGTTATTTAAAGCGACAGATTTGTTCAGTTTTGAGCGCTGATGCTAAAGGACATGTGCACAGAGAAAGAGTTCACATAACACACACACACATCCACTGCCAGACATACATTCAGTGACTTCTTGTTGCTCTTTTATTACTTGACTCATGTTTTCTATTGTTGTTCAGCACTTCAAGCACATCTATATCATGCTAGTAGGTTGTTGGTCTTGTTTCTACAGCGGCCCATCCTCTCACCCTGGCGTTGCTTGATGCTAATGTAGAATGATCCAGGGTCACTTTAAAACTGCCAAAGGCATGGCGGTCATGCCTATGCTGGCCATGAAGTAAATTTCTTGGCTGGGCATTTACAAAGCTACCGGACATGTAGTTTTGTGACCTCTATCAGGTTCTGTTGCCCTACAATGTGCATGTGTGTTTGTCTGATAAGAACATCAAGTACCTATTGAGGTTTTTACATCCTGTTCGTGAGCATGTGCAAGTCTTGCAAGACCGCGCAAAACCATTGAAGTTCTCTTATGCTTTCAGAATGACAAATGTTCTGGTCCCGTTCAGAGCGATTACTGAATGTGTCATCTAGATCAGTGGTTCTCAGCTGACCCTGTCAGAACAGACATGTGATGGATTTTAGGTCAGTTCAGAACCACTTATCTAGATCCGTTCATTTGAAATGTCAGTGCTAGTTAAGGATTGCTTTGTACTTATGTTGAAAGATCTAGTTTTAGCTTTTGATTGCATTCTCAGAACATATTTAAAAAAAATATTTGTATGAAATAAACACTGTAAAGTGGAATTCCATGTCTGTATTAGTGATATACTGTAGATTAGTGAATTGTTTGCTCATGTATAGGCTTGTCAGACCTTGTGGTTGTTTATTTTGCTGATGATACAGTTAGCAAGCTGTTTTTCAATTTATGATTGCCTAAATGTAGCAGCCGTCTAGTGGTTATTTTTGTGGTTGAGCGAGTATGGTAATGAATGTACCACAGCATGTTTTAAATACTTGATTACGTTGTGCCTAAAGGTAAAAAAAAGTACTGATGTTCTCATTTTAATGAGTCATGTTTCATGCACGTATCTGTATTGTAAAATCCATACCAGCACTAAATTCTTTAAGCAAGAAGCACTTTTTTTATGTGTGTTTATTTTCTTGTCTTTTGCCTGTTTTATATATTTTTCATTATCTTGTTTAATTTCATTTTTTTTTTTGTATTTTAACCTGTTTTTTATATTTTGTCTGTTTTTAGTGTGTATACATACATACATACATACATACATACATACAGACACACATATACTGTCAGGTAGGGCTGTGCAATTAATCGCATGCGATTGTCATGCGCATCTCGTCAGTAAAGCCGGTTCCGTGATTAGTAGTAAATCTCCATCACCTGCTTTCAGATGGAGCGGCATTTACTACACAGAGCCGTAGTTCACTGACAATTAGGCAATATCGCGTTCATTATCGCAGGCGATTCAGATATCAGAACGCGATATTGCCTAATTGTCAGTGAACTACGGCTCTGTGTAGTAAATGCCGCTCCATCTGAAAGCAGGTGAGTGAGATTTTGTGCTTTTGCCTTTATACACCACTACAATGGATTTGAAATAAAACAATCAAAATGTGATTGAAGTGCAGACATTTAGCTTTACTATAAAAGGTTCCACAAAAATATGGCATTTACCATTTAGGAGTTACAGCCATTTTAAGCAAAGTACCTCCAATTTCAGGGGTTCAATAGTATTTGGACAGTTGACTAAGAAGAGGTTAATTGACCAGGTCCTGTCCATTCCCTCGTTACTTCAAGACAAATTAAGCAGATAAAATATCTGTAGTTGATATGAGGTATCAAAGGGGCTGTTTACGCCTGGTCACTTCATGCGTTTTGTCTGATCGGATAGCTATCCAATCGTGAAAAGCCCAGGTGTAAATGCCCTCCGAAACGCATTTGAGACTGATATAAATCCAATCGCTCAAACCACTTCAGGAGGTGGTTCCAGATAAAACTGGACCAGTGTAAATGCATCTGCTTGTTGAAACCACATATGCAAATTTGACTCCTCCCAAAATGTTAAAATAATAAACATTTGAGAGCGTGTTATAGGCTATATGACATTATAGTCAGATATGACTGCGCTAATGCAACCCACATTGCCGCGGACGAGTCTTCAGCAAGCCGAATGAAACAAACTGCCGCGAATGAAACAAAGTAATACGCAGACGGTCAACACACAATCAGCTTAATTTAAAGTAGTAAGACAAACTTATCTTTCCAGTGCTGATGCCGCGCGCTCTCCTATTGCGGTCTTTGATCTTGAAACGAGCTGATAATTAATAAAATGCAGCGCTTCTCTTTTGATTTCGTTGACGTGAACTCTGTTAAATTTAAATATAGCGCGGGAATTGAAGATCGGATTTAAATCCGTTTTGCAATGACACATTTATGTGGCCAAGTGTAAATGGAAACATTTTAACAAATCCGATAGATATCCGATCAGCGAAAACGCATGAAATTACCAGGTGTAAACAGGCCCAAATTGGCATTTGGAAGCTGTTTAACTGGTGCTACCAATATGAAGTCCAAGGAGATCTCAATGAAAGTGAATGAGGCCATCATTAAGCTGAAAAAACAACATAAATCTATAAGAGCGATAGCAAAAACCTTGGTGTGTCCAGATCAACGGTTGGCTACATTAAGAAGAAAGCAAGCACTGGTGAGCTTAACAGCATCAAAAGGCCTGGAAGACCACGGAAGACAACTAAAGTGGATGATTGCAGAATCTTTTCCTTGGTGAAGAAAAAAACCCTTCATAACAGCAACAGAAATCAAGAATACTTTGGAGGAGGTAGGCACATCATTGTCAAAATCTACAATCAAGAGACGTCTCATGAATGTAAATACAGAGGGGTTTATGTTACTGCTGACAGAAATAGCAAGATGAATTCTGAGGTCTTTAAGGCTATACTCTCTGCTCATATTCAACCAAATGCTACAAAACTGATAGGACACAGCTTCACAGTGCAGATGGATAATGACCCTAAACATACTGCGAAAACAACTCAAGACTTTTTGAAGGCAAAGAAATTATATATTCATCATGGCCAAGTCAGTCGCATGATCTCAATCCAATAGAGCTAATTTTAGAATATAAAATCTTTATTTTACATGGCTCTTGTTACACTTTACATGTACTTACTACAGTAATAACAGTATATTTTGCATAATTACATGCAACCAATACTAAACCAAACCCTAATCCAACCCTAAGTACATGTTGTTAATTAATACTCGGTGCTTAAATGTGACCCTGGACCACAAAACCAGTTATAAGGGTCAATTTCTCGAAATTGAGATTTATACATCATCTGAATAAATAAGCTTTCCATTTATGTATGGTTTGTTAGGATAGGACAATATTTGGCCGAGATACAACTATTTGAAAATCTGGAATCTGAGGGTGCACAAAAATCGCCTTTAAAGTTGTCCAAATGAAGTTCTTAGCAATGCATATTACTAATCAAAAATTAAGTTTTGATATATTTACGGTAGGAAATTTACAAAATATCTTCATGGAACATGATCTTTACTTAATATCCTAATGATTTTTGGCATACAAGAAAAATCGATAATTTTGACCCATACAATGTTTTTTTTGGCTATTGCTAAAAATATACCCAAGCGACTTCAGACTGGTTTTGTGGTCCAGGGTCACAAATGATAATTACATTGTAACAAGGACACCTTAAAATAAAATTTAACCCGAATCCTTTGTCCCTCATAACAGAAATGAGTATCACTACCATTCACAGTTGCATGCTTGATTCAGTGTTGCGTCACCACAGCTCAATGTTGGAACTCCTAAACCATGGGTCTGACAAAATGTTGGCCATATTCCTAAAGAGAAAATCTGTAGTGTAGCTTCCAGGAGCTGTTGAGTAGAACGCTTCCGGCACGCTCTGTCTCTGCCGCCCACCGTGAGACAGTGTGACACCGGCTCATTCCCAACTCGTAGACACACACCTGCTACTCTGTGCATTACCTCACTGTTCTGGGCGACATGCCTGAGAGCGGATTACAGGCCACCTCTTATTAATGTACCACTACACACATTCCTATACACGCTCGTGCAGACTCCAGCACTCTCTGCATCTCTCTTGGACAAAAATCTGGCATAGATGAATAGCCAGATGGCATGATAGGGTGGAGAGGTGAATTTGTACAAAGCTTCATTTGTGGTCCATGAACAGCAGTTGATGTTAAATTAATTTGAGTTGCTCTGAAGGTGTTTTTTATGTAGCGGAATTACTGAGGAATTACATCGCTGCAATAATCCTCATCACTATCGCTGCCATTCACTGCACAGATTACTTAATGGGTTTAATGGTGAGTCAGTTAATTGTAAACATCTTCCAGTGAATGAATACACATCACCTGTATTTAAGCATCGATATGTTTTGAAAGTCCTATGACAGACATCAGTGTGCTCAAATCAAGAATTGGTTTCGGAACAAGAGTTATTTTGCCTTTTCATTTACATAAAGTTGAGCATTTCTCTGCTTTTGGACGCTCTCACCATGTTCTTCCCTCAGCTCCTGTAGAAAATACGTTTATTTACTTCAATTTAAGTAAAAAAAAAAAAAACTTTCAAATCTCACAAAGTTTCACATCAATAGTGTAATTTGTGCTTTCATATCTCATAACTGATCGTCATGTGCAAAATGTTATTACAGCGGACCATTGAATTGTCATCTTAATGACTATGGTATGTTTACTTTCTATTCATGTTTTATATACTTTTGCTGCTTCATTTTAAGAGAGACATTTCAAGAAATCTTGAAATTGAGATTAAGAAATTTCGATTTTTTTATTAAAGTATTTTTATTTTTTGTTCATGTTAGCGAATGTGGTAATGTGGTAAGTAATATTAATAAATTAAACTTTATTGTAAAGTGTTTATCTGTTAAGCCAAATTCAGGTACTTTGCTGATTTATTAAGTTACTTTTTATTATTTATAAATTGCTTATTATTATTATTATTATTATATTGCAGCATCTCAAAATCCAGAAACCAACTTATTCTGGAGAGCTCACTTACAGTATGTCTGCATTATGGGTCAGTTGGTGTTCCGTTCAGTCATTTCTAGGTCAGAGTCTGTTTTTGTGTGCTGTGTGAGCAATGCCATTACAAAACCAGTTTTGGATGGGAAAACATATGATTGAGGACTGTGTTTGGTCGGTTGTAGTTACATCAGAGAGAGGTACTCGGAACCTGCCTTCCCTTTAAATCTCCTGATCGCGTCCCAATCCGCCCCTGCCATGCCGAGACGCCTTAAGCTGCTTAGGGCCTAATCTGGGCCCTGGGCTCCTAGGGGAGCACATGTACACTGTCCAGAGAGGAGGGGCTAAACTGCGGCATGTGACCATGTGACCGCCTTAGAATATGGTGGGCTTATAAAGCATGGATGCAGTGTTGAAAACACTGATGATGAATCTGTATAACTGTGGAATGGAGATGGGTTTTAACGTTATTACACATGATTGGGGAATATATGATTGGGCATATTCATTAGATGTATTTGGATGTGCATATTCATTCTAAGTGGTATACAAGAATTTGTCACAAATAGGGTTTTGTGGTGTTTGCAAATATTAGGACAGCAAATATGAAGACCACAGGGTACTACTATTCAGTGCAGTCCAGACAGGTTCCTGAACCCAGTTACTCTGAGCCACTTCACAAGCTTTCATTTGTGGAAAACTACTGTTAAATACACAGAAACTCACAAATCTTCATGACGAACTGACAAAATAAGTTTGGTTCATCTTGAAATTATGACAAATATATACTAAAATATTTTTTATCAGAGTAATAATAATATTTGTATTATTATTTCAGGAATATCATACAAGATATTTTTTCATCCATGCTTTAATTTATACAGTTCTGTTGTACAGCATCTTGTTTGGCAAAAAAAAAAAAGAAGAAAATGCAGCGTTTTCTTCTAAATTAATTGTTATATTTTCATTTGATTACATTTTAAAATATTGATTAAACTTTTAGCTTCATTAGTTTATTTAATTAGATAATTTTTTTAATGATACATTTGTATTATTAAATCATAAAACACAGAATCCAGAAAAATAAAATGGAAAAAAAACTGAATTAATTTCATGCCATGGGGTCCTAAGTTAGCTACTCTGTGGAGTTTGTGAACAAGCAAGATATGTTTACATTCATTCTCAAGGTCTGACAAACATGTGGAAAGCATTTCCTTCCTCATTAATGGTAAGTGAATTGTGTGATAAATATCAATATTATATGATATGGAAAAAAATACTGTAAAATTTTTGGCCTTATTTCCCAGCTCTACATCACCTACACGTCTGATGAAGTCATTAAAAAAGACCTACATTATATTACTACAAAATGCCATTGCACATTATTACACTTTCGCAATTTAACACGTTGCATACAACTAGAAATGAAGAAATAACCATATATTTTAATTTATTAGGATTAACTAAATGAAATACAAGGTCAGATGTTGTAGGCTTAATAAATAACACCCTAATTAATTTCCAACATGGCGATAAAAATATGCACAAATGAAGTAAATTTCTATTTTAAAAATATTGCATACATTGCAGTTAGGTTGTAAAAGTGTTTTAGAATTGTTACATTAGCTCATTTTGTAAAGTCACCAAAAATCTTTCTTATTTTTGAAATAATACTTACTTTTATTACATTTATTTTATGTTTTTAAAGTAACAAATGACATACTACATCATCCGGAGTTTTCAGTTAACGTTATTATTAGTTGTTACTAAACAGATGATGTATTTCTACACAATAAGACAATGTGTGACACAATTAGAATCATGTCTAAAAGGGGTTTTATTTTGAAACTGAAATGACATTATCCAGCCCTAATTTCACAAATCACTCCCCAGATATGTCTGCTCAGGAAATCAGACACAAAAAAATCTGAATATTAAGTGCCAACAACTGTGCATTTTAATAGAGAGCTCATTTGCAATTTAAATGCCGCTGTTGTGTAAGCCCTGATGAATTGCATGTGATGTTTTTACTCGCATTATTGTTTGTCCTTGCTTCAGTTAACATGTTATTATTAGTTGTTACTAAACAGACGATGTATTTCTACACAATAAGACAATGTGTGACACAATTAGAATCATGTCTAAAAGGGGTTTTATTTTGAAACTGAAATGACATTATCCAGCCCTAATTTCACAAATCACTCCCCAGATATGTCTGCTCAGGAAATCAGACACAAAAAAATCTGAATATTAAGTGCCAACAACTGTGCATTTTAATAGAGAGCTCATTTGCAATTTAAATGCCGCTGTTGTGTAAGCCCTGATGAATTGCATGTGATGTTTTTACTCGCATTATTGTTTGTCCTTGCTTGGCTAAATGCTGTGGATAGGGGTTCGTTCCCTTTCAGACATTTATATCTGTCCAGACTAGTTCAGTTGGTGCTCATTTGGAAGTTTATTCAAGATGGATTTTAATACAGATATTATAAATACCCAGTAGTTTGTTTGAGCACTCTGAACAGGAAATCATGAATCACTGCTCTTAGCCTAAAATACTAATTTATTACCATTGCTCTGAGTAAAACATATGGGTGATGACCAAATCATTGACTAGTAATGGTTTATTTTTAATGTGGCCTCTGTTTGTCTAAGCAGGGTCTAATTTATTTGTCAAATAACATCCCACGGGAACAGTCATTTTGGCATCTCTAATGAACTGCCTAAGAATGAGTCAGAATTCCGATCTGCTCAATTCATGGGTACGTCTCGCAAAACATATCCACAATGCACTACCTACGGAGCAGCAAACACTAATTGGCACTGTCACTTCTCACGCTTTCAGCGATTACTGAAGCAAAAATAGTGTAGTCTGTGAGTGCACGTGTGTTTACATTACATGCATGCAGGTTTAGTGTTGACAGTGAAAATCAGTTTTTTACTAAATCATGTATCAATGTAGCAGTGTGATTTTAACAGAACACTCCAGTTCAGGTGTAAATGAAAGATCAATTTTGCTTGACATCTGCTATGAAGTGAATGATTGCATGGGAATTTGTAGCAGATACTGCAGTGTCTTCAGTCACACTTTAGTTTGAGGACCAATTCTCACTATCAAATCACTATTAACTTTTTAAACTGAACATTGAAGTATGGCTTTTGCCTCAAACTCCTAATTTTTCTGCTTATTAATAGTCGGTAGTTAAGTTTAGGTTTGGGGTAGGATATTAAGGGATCTGTAATATCAGCATGTAGAAAGGCATTAATATGTGCATTTTAAGTACTAATAACCAGCCAACATGCTAGTAATATGAATGCTAATAAGGAACTAGTTGATGATAATCATTGCTTAAAAGGTTGCACAAGTTGTTTATCCAGAGGCAAAAGAGAAAACTGCTGTGGCCTATTATGTCTCAAGTCTGAGGGGAAAGTTTATGTAAGGACATATGAAATTAAGTCAAGTCAAGTCAAGTCACCTTTATTTATATAGCGCTTTTAACAATACAGATTGTATCAAAGCTACTTGAATAAGTCTTGTGCAATCAGAATTTTGGGTTTATGTTTTATATATTTTTATATTATATTGTTGTATACGTGTGTATTTGTATTATTATCATGTTACTTTAGTTTAAAATGTAATAAAATAAAAGCATTTTAATATTTTAATAATTATAATAATGCCCCCATAGTCTGTAGATGTTAAATGCTTTAAAGGGGTCATATGATGCTATTTTAAAGATCATTATTTTGTGTATTTG
>NW_015555817.1:645851-656701 GCF_001515605.1 Sinocyclocheilus anshuiensis
AAAGCCCCCTCCTTTGACAAGCGCAGTCTGCTCTGATTGGCCAGCTGACCCAGTGCATTGTGATTGACCGAACACCACAAGCATGCGTCGGAAATGTAAAAGTCCCTTACCATACTCGCGAGCTTCAGCTTTCAAAGTAAATATCAAGACAGTTAATAATGTCGTTAGTTTTACCATCAGTTCAAGCCCGAAAGGGCAACAGAGTCGCGTGACAGACACAGTGAAAATGGCAAGATTTGTCCAAATAATTCCAATTGTGATTTTTGAATAATTCTTGCAGTAATTTTCTTTTCTTTTTTCTTTTTTGTATTTTGTTTTTCTTTCTTTTGTTTTGTTTTGGTTTGGTTAAGATTTATTTTTGGCATTTTTACCTTTATTTCATTGACAATAGAGACTTCACAAGAGAGAAACACCAGAAACACAACTGCTCCATAAGGAGCCCATGAGGCTATCGGCTCTCTGTATCAATACAAATAGTTAAGATACGAACTTGAACTGCTGATGTAATCATTACAACATTGACTCTTTTATTTATATAATGCTTGTAGGGAGCAGGATCACTTAATTTGTAGAGTTAAATTAGTAAAGTCTAAATATGTTTTTTTTTTTCTTTTCTGCAGACTATCTGTGTGGTCCAGAAGACAATGTATACAATATTGACTTCACACGGTTCAAGATCAGGGATATGGAGACAGGAACAGTACTGTTTGAGATCACCAAACCACCAGCCACAGGTGAGTGTGAGCGGCCACTTCCAGCAGGTTACTGGTTCCAGTCATGTGATCAGCGGCATGGAGAGTTATTGGATCTCGTGGGGATCTAACTAACATTACCAAGTCAGGCACACTCTCTTTTAGATTTGTATTGGACTTGCTACTAATATAAATGTTACATCCATAAATACGCAGTTATTGACACGGTTATAATCAATTTACGCTCTCTCTCTCTCTGTGTGTGTGTGTACCCAAACCTTTGTTACACAAGGTACATTTTATTACATCTACTTATTGCTTTGGGTCATGTTGAACAAGTTACAGTCAAACCAAAATGTATTCAGACACCTTCAACATTTCTCACATTATCACAGTTTATTCACTATAGTTTAGAAAATGGTAATAAAATATGATGGACTCAGAGTTAAACTGTGTCAGAACAAATTCATCTTGATAATGTCAGATAACTTTGACAGAAAGATATGTAATTAATTAGGTTGAATAGCTGCCAGCTGTTAAATTTAATTACACAATTAGATAATACCAATTTAGGTCAACCAGTTACCAAGCAATGCTTAGTTTTGTTCAGTCTGTGGTATCGGTCAGTCGCATTAGCAATTAAAGAAAAAACGTGTAAGCAAAACATGGTCAGGTCAAAGTGTCTGAATGATTTTTTTTACTTGTTTTACTGGTAGTCCACTGTATGAAGAATTTTTGGGTATATGTCACAGTTTACTTTATTTTGCTATCCCCACTTATATAAATGAACTATAGTGTCCTGCACCCACTCGTAAAAAAAAAAAATCAATAATTTTTGGTTTGACTGTATATTTAATAGGCTACTGCTTAACAGTCCTTTTAGACAACAAAATTACGGGCTTCACATTTGACATGGCAAAGAAAAGTTTGAGTGTGTGGTTACAGATAAAATCAATTAATAATCAGGCGCAGCAGTGATATGTGATATGCTGGCATATCAGATATCTTTTGCCCCTAAAAAGGTGTTTGTTAGCATGAGGTTACCATCAGTGTTGGGCTAGTTACTCAAAGAATGTAATATATTACTCATTACTAGTTACTCCTTTAAAAAGTAATATTGTTACTTTACTTATTACTTTCTGGCAACAGTAATTAGTTACACTACTAGTTACATTACTTTTTCAAGTTATTACAAACACTCAATAGTAATTGATAGTGACATTCAAGTAGAAGTGTTGTATTAATCTCATTAATTGTCATGTGCTACAGCTTGAAGCTATTGTAATTTCTCCGTTACCCATATACGATTATATTTCCATATGTATTTTATCAAATCACATAAGTTTGTAAGAAACGGTTTAATTTTCCAAAAAGATTTTTAATTATAGTAATATAATGTACCACATGCTGATCAGAGGGGTGTGGGTGGGATGTAATGCCAGAGTAAAGTAAAGCCACAACTTACACAACAGTGTTCAGATCATCTTTTTTCCTAACAAAATCAATATAATGCAATATTTCTATCTGCTGAATGTAAGCTTTTCCATATTCCAAGCTTGCCTGCTGCACTGGGGACTTCACATGCATGTGCGAGTCATGAAAATTATGAAAAAGTTCAAAAAGGAGATGGCTTGGATGTGATGGATCCAGAGTGATTTTCTGAGCCCTTTTCCTCACTCTGGATGTATACAGTTCTTGGAGGGTAGGCAGGGGGGCACCAATAATCCTTTCAGCAGTCCGAACCGTTCTCTGTAGTCTTCTGATGTCTGAATTAGTTTTACTAATAATCTTATTAGTAATTAGTTACACTACTAGTTACTGCAAAAAGTAATATTACAGTAACTAAGTTACTAGTAACTAGTTACTGCCTAACACTGGTTACCATTTATGTAATAACTAGCCTTTTGGCTTTTGACTTGCATGTTATAAAGAATATTCCAGGGCTGTTTCCAGTTTCATTATTCACTTTCATTATTCGTGGCTCTTTTTTTAAATATAGTTGCAAGCAAGCAGCAATTACAGGCAAGCAAATCAACTGCAGTCTGAAGAGAAAAATGAGCATGTCTGAAGAATCTGATGATTCCACAAACATAATATTAGGCAGAGCAGTTCAATGTTTTGAGAAAATTAAACTATTTTAACCACCTACAAGGATTTCCAGAGTTATAGAGAGCTAATAATAATTTGGCAGTGGCTATTTGCACTAAGTGTAAATAGCGATAGATGCTATTTACACTGTTAAAATAGCAGGATTTTCTGCCATTTATACTACTTATTGCAAATAGTGGCAATTATCTGCACCTCAGTATAATGTAATACATTATAAACCAGTATGCAATAATAACTTGAGTGTAAATTTTAATTTTAATTCAAATTATTAAATGGATGCCACCTTATTGGGACAAATGCCCTCCCTAACCCTACCCGATACTTTATTCTCAACTTTTTGATTATTTCCTTCATTTTTATTAAAAATAAATGCTTTTCTGATGTGATTTGAAATTTGAAAAGGGGGAAAAAAAGTTTGCCAAAAGGCTGATTCGAACGCGTCAAAAGGAGTATGACACATGCTTTATCATCTGCGCCATTGAAGCTGACGATTAACAACCACTGTTGCCAACTCTCGCGAGACAAATAAGCAACCGCTGCTTCAAAAACAAGCCCAATATTTTTTTGATGATTTATTATCATCAGTATTATGGCAAATTACGCTGGAGCACTTATATTATTGCACTGGTTGGCTATTAACTGCGAGCAGACAGAGTGTCATTCAATGCATTGGAGAATACGGTGAACATAAATAAAGAAACGAAGTTGCTTGTCAGATTTCCCTAACAAGCAACCATATTTTTTAAAATAAGCCCAAAAAACCGCAACCCCGCGACCTGGGATTTTTTCAAAGCAACTTTTTTAAAAAAGAAGCCCAAAGTCGCGTATAATACGCGGACTTGGCAAATATGTTGACAACCGTCTTTTGTGATGTTGAGTAGCCCAATAACACGTTGGTGGGCGGAGTTAGTGTAAATAGCCTCTGCCAAAAAGGCGGGCTATTTGCACTTGGTGTAAACACTCCATTATAATTTTCTGACCACTAGGTGGAACTGTCCTGAAACTGCTCAGGTATTGTCATCATGGCTGTGCTTGAATATGAACAGAAACACTGTGTGAACAAACTATTGTACTGGACTGAACTGGGATGTAATTCATGGAGAAACTGCACTGAATGTGTGTGATGTGTATTTGCTGTGGAAAACAGCTGTCCATAACTTCAATGAGGAACAGGAAGAATGGAAATGTATGTTGTCTCTGCTTTGTTGTTTTAGTCCTTTTAATAAGTTTAAGTGAAGCCCAGGAAGACGTTTGACTCCTCAATTGTCATCACTTGCAATGATGAATTATTTTACTATTTTGATTCTGATTGTAATGTTTTTTTTTGTTTGTTTGTTTTTTTTAAGATAAAGGAGGGGATAAAAGAGATGTTGATCCAAATGCTGGCCGGTTTGTACGTTATCAGTTTACACCAGCTTTTTTACGGCTACGTCAAGTAGGAGCCACGTAAGTACAGTTCATAAAACTAGTCAGTGTATACACTACAGAATCCTAAAAAATAATGATTAAAAATTAGCCCATGCAGGTTATTATTAAGCATTTGCATGATTAGATCATCACTGTAGTCCTGCTGTCTTATCATATCGTCCTCTCTTGCAAAGAGATTACATATTTAGAAAATAAGCACAGTAGCACATAAAAGGACAGACAGCTGATATTCATTAGTGGAGCTGTCTCATATTCCAGAACAACAGTTGCATGCTTATTGAGGTCAGATATAATAATCAAAACAAAGCGAGCATAAATCATTTCTCTAAATTAAACCTATTGAAGGAATCTCGTCATCATGCTAAAGGGCAGAATATAGAAGTAGATGCAGTAAGCTACTCATTATAAATAATGAATCCGGTTCACACAATACATTGATTGAGGAATGGAATGCCGAACAGTTGTTGGAAATGTAAAGGGTGTAGTTAACTGCAAACCCAAGTGAAGAGTGAAATGAATACTGAAGAACTAAAACTGTCAACTGAATATCTTCCCTGCCTTGTTTCTGTGTTTTTAGTGTTGAATTCACAGTAGGAGACATCCCCATCAATAACTTCCGGATGATCGAGAGGCACTATTTCCGTGAACAGCTGCTGAAGAGCTTCGACTTTGAGTTTGGCTTCTGCATCCCGAGCAGCAAGAACACCTGTGAGCACATCTATGAGTTCCCACCGCTCTCAGAGGATCTCAGTAAGTGCCATGAAGATTGTAAACTGTCAGATATAACCCTGCAGATACTATTGCAAAATTATGCTGATTGTTTGTCTGTATCTCAGTGCTGACATACACCGTTCAAATTGAATGGGACAACGGAGTTAATAAGTTACATGAAGTCAATCCAGTCATACATGAAAGTTTGTTTGTTTTTTCGCTAATTTTCTGGACCTCAACAGGCAGTTTACACAAGGTGCCATATTGGTTATGCCAAACGTACTCATTTGTTTTTACTGAAAGGCAATTTATCACCAATTTTTGTCAGACCCCTCTGTGTATAAAGCATATTTGATCCAACTTTATATTAGGTTTCCTTAACTACTATGCCCTTGCATTTAAATGAATCATTTGATACAATGCACTTATTGTGTACATGCATGTTTTTACATTGTACTTATATTTTTAAAAATACCTGCATCTAATTACATCTGTAATGAATTTCTGTCATTACACTGTTGACCCATTCCTTACACCTTAACCCACCTTTAAACCTACCCATACCACCAAACCTGTCCCTAGCCTTACCCGTATCCCACCTCGATAGCAGCAAAAGTGTTTTGCCATACAGTATGAACACAATAAGTACATTGTACTTATTTTTTGATGTCAATACATAGTAGCTAAGGCCACCTAATATAAAGTGGGACCGCATATTTTGTTAGAATATACTGCTTTAAATGTCACTTGGCAACATTTGACTATATTGATGCGAGTTGGTTGTCAATTGTTGTTTTTCATTACTTCTTTGTTACTATTGTTTCTTTTAAAATACATTGATCTTGCCATGAAAATAGCTATAGATGCTGGTATGGCAATAAAAATCAGTAAAGACCATGAGCTATACCGCTCAAAAGTCGGTTGTTAAAGGGCTAGTTCACCCAAAAATGAATATTCTGTCATTAATTACTCACCCTCGTGTTGTTTTTGCGCACAGAAAACAAAAATAACAACTTTATTCCACATTTTCGTCTCTACTGCGTCACTTTGGTCACAAGTTCACGACAGTACCATGACGTGAGCGTGTGGCGGCGCCGGCGCTGACCCAGATCCGGTGTGATGACATCATTACGCCGGATCTGGGTCAGCGCCGCCACACGCTCGCGTCATGATACTGTCGTGAACGCGCGTCTACAAGTGTCGATCATCTTGGTACTTTTCTGGACCTTGAACGTGGTAGTTACCTTGCTGTCTATGGAGAGTCAGAGAGCTCTCAGAATTAATCAAAAATATCTTAATTTGTGTTCCGAAGATGAACGAAGGTCTTACGGGTTTGGAACAACATGAGGGTGAGTAATTAATGACAGAATTTTCATTTTTGGGTGAACTAACCCTTTGAGGGGTTGGACTTTTTTGTTTTTGATAGAAGCCTCTAATTAAAAAGGTTGCATTTATTTGATCAAAAATGCAACAAAAACGTAATATTGTCAAAAATTATTCCTGTGATGCAAAGCTGAATTTTCAGCATTATTACTCCAGTCTTCAGCGTCACGTGATCCTTCGGAAATCATTCTAATATTTGAGGTTCGAGTAACATTCCTTATCAATGTTGAAAAAGTTTTGCTGCTTGAAAATCATGTTTTTTCAGGATTCTTTGAACATAAATTTTATTTAAGTTTAATTTAAATTTAAGAACAGCATTTATTTGAAATAGAAATCTTTTGTAACATTATAAATATTTTTACTGTTACTTTTGAGTAAAGTATTAATTTCTTTTATTTTTTTTTATCTTACTGACCCCATCTGATGGAAATGCAAGAAGTTTATTTGAATTCTCTTCCTGTCTTTATAAACAACATACAAAAAGATAGTTTGGTCTTGTACTGTACCTGCATGTTGGTTGCACAACATTAATTTGGTGGACAATTTAAAATATATATAGATTAATATTTTAACAAAACTGCTTCACTAAATTAAATCATAATAGGATAATTATGAATTGAATACTTAACATTTTTATTGCGTTGTTTATATCAGGATTTTTTTTTTAATTTTTTTAATAAGGTCCTTTATTTATTTATTTTCCCCTTTTTAACCCAATAATGAATATAGCACAAAAAATGCAAGATATTCAAAGCAAGTTCCTCATATAATGGTCTATTAATATATACAAAAATACATTAAGAGAAAGAGATATATTGAAGGCACTGAATTAATATATTGCATTTTTAATGTATTTTTGAATGTAGTAATAGACCCAGAAAGAAACGAACATGTCATTGACCTACCAGCATCTATGAAAGGAAAATCCTGTAGCTTTTAAAAAGCTTAATTGTTGTTTGTGTATCACTTTATGTGTTTTCTCTTTATTTCAGTACGGGAGATGATCCTCCATCCTTACGAGACGCAGTCTGACAGCTTCTACTTTGTGGACAACAAGCTGGTCATGCAAAACAAAGCAGATTATTCGTACAGCGGAGGCCCTTAGGACAGAGGTGGGAGGGGACTGAGGCAGAGAGTTTGACTGACAGACCTAAGAACCAATCACATGTCTTTGTCCAGCAGCCACACCCTCCTTGAATCAGTGTCATAGACGATGCGCCATGCCTGTGTTTGAGATCTAGAGAGTCGTATCGTAAGGTCTCATCCAATGCATACATATCCTATTCTGATTTCACACTGCCATCGTTCACATCAGCAAATATAGATATTAAAGTGTTTATTTTGTAACATACCCCAATGATGAGCAAATTCCCTTCAGTCCCATGTTTTGTATGGGCAAGGCACTGTAATGTGAATGGTACTTAGGTTTTACTATTCATTGTGTGTGTGTGTGTGTGTGTGTGTGTGTGTGTGTGTGTGAGGGGGGTGTTTAACACCACTAAGACCATTCTATATTGTTGATGTTGATGAGTATTTCTTTCCCTGTCAGAATAAGCTACATCATATTTCTTGATATCTGGACTTTTCATCCTAAATAGAATATGATATGATTTTATGTTGAGACCTTGACATAATTGATAGATTTGTGTTGCATTAGATATATTTTGATACGTGAACAAGCTTTCAGTTTTGAGATGTCGATTATTTGTGTGGATAAAAACAAAAAGCAAGCAAAAAATGAAGTCAAATCAGTTCAAATATTCATGAAAATGCATAACTTTTGCATTCAAAGGTCTGCGTCAAGTTTCTGATTGTACGTAATTCACGTTCCAAATGAGAGGTTGTGTAGATAAAACGAGATTGTAAAAAAACGCCTACTGAAAAGGGAACACAGCGCACGTTATAAGCCTTGACATTTCAAACGTCTGGTTTGTGTGGTTTCTTTTTGTCTTCAGACAAAACAAAAGGAAAGAAATAGCCGTTCTGAGCTGTCTAAAGAACAGTAGTTCAAAGAGATCAAGAGATGGCGTCTCTTCTCATCTCTCCATCTAGCATTCCCTTTCTCACACATTCCAGTAAGCCATGGCTGTTTAGTGCACATAGCAGAGGTTAGATTTAACATCTTATCCAAGGATGTGCTGTATCTATGATCCTTGTATTCATAGTGCAAAAAGTGCATTTAGGAGAATGATTTACCTGTTTTTGGTTTCTGAATAAAAAGGAGGCTTTCAAAGACTTCTACAAGCGTTTAAAAGGAGGAATAACTTGAAAAATGTTTCTAGTCAGATGTAATATGTGCTTTATTTAGGATTGTGATTTATTGTAAATGGTTTTGAGGGGGGAGAACAGTTCAATCGCCAGTTTGGAATAAAAGAGAAATAAATGTATATGTTGAATTTTTTTTTTTAAATGATTGAAGTTGTCTTTTTTTTTTCCACAGCACTTTATTTTCTTAGGAACATTTATTTCAGATTTTTCATTTAGTGCTTAGCACTTAGCACATTATTTACATTACTGTTAAAAAATGGGTTCAGTCATTTTTTTTAGGAAGACATTAATACTTTTATTTTACAAGAAATGTTTTTTGAATAAAAAAAAATATATACTATTTCCAAAAAAAATGCTGTTCTTTTAGAATTTGTATCCTTCAAAGAATCCCCCCCGAAAAAGTGCATCATGGTTTCCACAAAAATATTAAACAGCACAACTACAATATTTGTAATAATATATTATGCATCAAATTGGTATATTAATGTTGTGATCATGTGACACTGAAGACTGAAATAACGTCTGCTGAAAATTCAGCTTTGCCATCACAGAAATAATAAATATACTAAAATAGAAAACCGTTATTTTAACATTCACAATATTAAATTTTTAATAAAATAAATGCAGCCTTGCTAATCATATTCTTTCAAAAACCCTAAACTTTTGATCAGTAATGTAAGAGTTAAAAAATATATTAAAAAAAAATCTGTAAAACATACACATACGGTCCTGATATTTACCTTGTAATAGCAATTTTCTTCAATAATATAAATGACATTTTATGAAATGATTACTTGAAATCAGTTCCCAACAATGTTGCTGCAAGTGCTGTAAAATGAAATTTCCCACAAGACTTCACAAAACTAATTTTATTTGAGAAAAGGCACAAATTCTGAGAAATGCTGTGACTTTTACCTACAAGTATTTACTTCTACAAAGTAGGGGTATTTAAAAATCTTCAACTGTGTTACTTAACAGATTCAGATTTTATGATTCAGCCATGTATTAAATAGACTGTGATCCAAAAAGGGATCTAAAATATAAAAAGTCTTGTCCAGACCCTATAAATTAATGTAATTTTCGTGAACCAGCACAAATGGAAGACCAGAAAACCTTTTACCCGCACTGGGGTAGGAAAAGTGCTACATGGATGCCAACGCACATTTACAAAGTCCTCACACTTGAGTGACTTTAAAGATGTAAATAAGTGATACAGAGGCTGTAAATTCTTACCAGCCACTTACATAGTGCTTGAAAAGACGCTGTCTAAAGGTTTGAGAAAAACTGAGCTTTTGCTCCAGAGGGCATTGATGAGGGGACGGGCGCTACATGCTCTGCATACTGTGACTCTTTTGTCCATTTGATGATGGTATTTTTTGGATTAGCTTCTTTTTCCCCCTCTCTCTCCCTTCAGCATTCTCACAAAACCAAAGAATTATATGTGAAGATGTTCATGGTGTGCTTGTGACATTTGTGGCGTTGGCCCATGAGGGAAAGGTTCCTAGATTGAACATGGCCGTTCCCCATGTGTTGATGCCAAGGTTGATGGATAGAATGCCAATGATGTTGAGAATGAAGCCTGCCTTTGCCTTCAAATCAAAAGAAAATACAATTATCCACTCATTTTTCCATAAACAGTGTCTCAAAAATGTATTTTGACTGGAACATCAAAGACTCTTGTAAAATGTGTTCAGCCATACCATATCCACGACTTTGAGGTTGCCATAGGAGAAAGCGATGGCGTTGGGTGGAGTGGCTACAGGAAGCATGAAAGCCAGCGATGCGCTGATGGTGCAGGGCAGCATCACGTAGAGAGGATGGAGCCCGATGGTTGTGGCCTGCGAATAGATGTGACATATTATTAGCACTTCCATACTCAAGTTACATTTTTGAAAAGCGCGGCAACATAGAATATGTGGTAGGTATTGTTAAGCTACTTCAGGCTCTGTATGCTGTGTACTCACCATAGAGGCCAGAATGGGCAAGAACAGTGTGGTGGTGGCTGTGTTGCTGGAGCACTCTGTGAATGTTCCCACCAGGAGACACAGTATCAGAGAGATGGCGAAGGGTGGGATGCTCTTCAGTGGGGCCAGACTTTCACCCAGCCATTTTGACAGTCCAGAGACCTACACAAAACAAACAAACAGACAAAAACATAATGACATTATTATATTATATTATATTATATTTAGTGCTGTCAAATGATTAATCGCAATTAATCGCATCCAAAATAAAAGTTTTTGTTTACATAATATATGT
>NW_015555817.1:656867-657220 GCF_001515605.1 Sinocyclocheilus anshuiensis
GGTAATGTTTATATATTAAGTATATTTATTTATAATATAAATTATATGAATATAAATATAGATATGTAAATACATGTAAATATTTTCAATATATACTGTATGTGTGTGTATTTATATATACATAAATATACACAGAACAAACACATGTTACGCAAACAAAAACTTTTATTTTGTATGCGATTAATCGCGATTAATCATTTGACAGCACTAATTATATTATAGTGTTTTTTTAGCATCTAAAGTACGTTAGATTATTTTAATATAACTTATTTAAAATTAAAGGAGACCTATTATGCCCATTTTTACAAGATGTAATATAAGTCTCAGGTGTCCCCAGAATGTGTCTGTGAAGT
>NW_015555817.1:657312-678185 GCF_001515605.1 Sinocyclocheilus anshuiensis
AATGTGTCTGTGAAGTTTCAGCTCAAAATACCCCACAGATAATTTATTATATCATTTTGAAAATGTCTGTTTTGAGTGGAAGCAGAAATGCACAGTTTTTGTGCATGTCTCTTTAAATGCAAATGAGCTGCTGCTCCCCGCCCCTTTTCCAGAATAGGACTGTGCCTTTATAGCTCGTTCCACAGATACTCTGCTAAAAAACGTCTGTTTGGTTTTGATTATCATGTCTATCGTGCTGAAATCATGCGTTTTAACCATACTAGTTTAAACTTCTGATATAGGGTTTTCTGAGCACATACATCTGAAGCACGCGCACAGAAAGCGGCTGTCACATGGCATGTGATTACTAAACTCTTCTTCTCTTTCATGTCTTATTGCACTTAAACTGTCAAATACACACAAGTTTATGTTAAAAACACACGAGTTACAAAAACTGTTGATTATGTCTGTGAAGGTAAGTTACTGGGTTGTTCTTTTTCATGTTTTCTGGCTTGAAAACGTGGCACCGGGAACTCGATTATAGCACTTAAACTTGGAAAAAGTCAGATTTGAAAAAAAAGTGAAAAAGCATAATAGGACCCCTTTAAGTCACCTTACCTCACTTCCTTTTGCCAAGGCAAATCCTCCGCCCAGGAGCAGCACTATGTTCCAGGGCATACGTTCATTTACCACCTTCCAGTTTAGAAGAGTAGGAGTGCCTTTCAGTTTCTTCTTCTTGTCATTCTTCTGTTTTTCTCCTTTATAAAACAGATAGTCCAGTAGATCTGGTTTAAGACCTGGTTTAAACTTATGGCACAATGTTCTGTTCAATTACTCTGAATGCAGAGGCACCTTACCTTCCTCCACTTCTTCAGCTTCTTCATCACGTTCATCATTAGCACTGGCTAAACATGAACAGTTTAGCTGAGATGGAATGACGAAGAACAGGGTTGACATGAAAATGGCCACAGTGCCATCGGTGACGTATCTTTGCGGAGAAAAATAGAAAATATAAAGAAATTAAAATGCAAAGAACATAACTTTTTTTTTTTTTATGTGACCAATTGCTTAAAGTTTTTGGGTGAAGTTTACTCACTGTCCATTTTTGTTAAAGAGCTCAGTAGCCCAGCCTGGCATGAACCCTGGTTCTCGTGTGAACCATAGGATCACCAGGATCACAAAGATGACAAGCACAGCACCCTCAGCAAAAGACATCGTTCCCAGCTTCTTGTATTCATTCTTCATCACTCTGTAAGCGTCTTTGTCACCCTCATTTTTTGAACCGCAGCCAAAAGTTTTTTTAAAGCTGAGAAACAAAATCACCTCAAATTGAAATAATCTAACTAGTAGTAACACTTTATGTCCTAGACACACACTCTAATTTAATGTAAAGCGTGCAAGTTACTTACTTAAAGCCCATGTACATGAACTGCAGCCAAAGCCAAGAGAGTGCAAGCATCAGCACCATGTTAGGAAAGGCAAAACCGAACCAGCTGGCAAAGTTGATAACGTCATTGTTCTCTGGAAAAATGCTGCAAAAATGTGCAAAAATATGTGTGAGAAGAGACCTGACCAGCACACACACACACACACAAATATAACAGGACACTTGACAGACGTACTCATCCATCTGGCCCTTGAGAATAAGATTTGGTGTGGTGCCTGTTAGGGTGGCTGTTCCTCCAATGCTGGCAGAGTAACACACAGATAGACTCATTCCTTTAAAGAGACAAAGGTACTTTGCTTCCCGTTCTCTCCTCCTGCGTTCAGAGAGTGCATTGATTCCTGCCTCCATGTCTGGGTTGTCTGTCAAGATATAAAGCAGGTGGGATGTAAGTTTTAAGACTGTGCTTTAGGCTATTACCACTGATTCTGATTGGTCAGTATTGGCAACGTTCAGTCCACACTCTCAGTGAATCTCATTTATCGATTGTAGTCAAAATTAACTTTTTGAAGCGCCAAATCAACTGAAACAATTGCTTCATTCTTTGAATGAATCAACAAAATGATTCTTTCTTTGGAAACCTTTGAACGCCGGCGGCTGTTTATCAAAACGGCAATGAGAACACAGCCCAAATGCAAAGACACTTCACAAACCAGTTGCAGATGTTTTCATGAAAGTGTAATATACATATGATAATGATATAATAATTAAATAAAAACTGAGCCTATATTATAAAACTGGCCTGAGATCAGTTAAACCCATATATTAGTTTACTGGTTCATTGGTTTACCAGATCAACACCTTCTTGTTGCAAAACGGAATATAGAAATGCTTCAATACCTGATTTACTGAAATCACGTGATTTGTGAATTCGAAGCTTTATGAGATATTTAAGACAGTATAGACCTAAATCATTTTAAATGCCATATGCCCTTGTGAAATTAACCATGGTTTTACTACAAGTAAAACCAAAATACAATGGTTAAACCATGGTAACCACAAATTAACCATGGTTTTGCTACACTAACCATAGTTTAACCATGTTATTTGTGGTATACAAATAGTAATCAATACGCCAAAAAAACCATGGTTACTACACTTTTACTATAATAAAACCAATAAACCATTGTTAATTTTCGCAATTGAATTTAAAATAAACAAGGCTGTGAAGGAAAAGTTACACTCTTTACAATGTCGTGCACTGTATAAAGGTCCTAGATCATGTAATTTTCACAACTCAACTCTATTATGGTGTTTTGTCTACTGAAAACTACGTTTTGTCAGTTGAGTAATCGGTATGTTGTTAAACAACAGCACAATCCATTGAATGCGCTGTACTTCTATTACTACCTCATTTTCATTCCTGTCATCAATTATTCAATTCAATAATTTCAATTCAGTGTCTACAAATGTGTTTAATTTTTTTTGCTGAGCAGCAGAATAATAATAATAAGTGTCAACATGTCAGACTTACTGTTGGGTTTGTCTCCAGTGACATTGTCTAAAGCTTGTTTGATGTTGACCTCGGCCAACTCAAACGCATGGTTATCTCGGCCTTCCCTCAGCTCTTTCTCGTCAGAGTCTGCCTCTGTGGCGCTGAGCTGTTCAAGAACAGCTTGAGAAATGGGCAGCATCATGGCTGTGGTGGCCGTGTTGCTGATCCACATGGAGAGGAATGCTGTTACGATCATGAACCCCATCATCAGCCTGCAGAAGTTAACAGACAGAAAAAACAGGTGAGTGTGAAACAGAAATAAAGTAGGCTATAAGTTTTCAATGTGTGTGGTCTTACAAAGCAGGCCGAACTCCAACTATTAGGAGGACACTGAGAGCGATGCGCTTATGGAGATTCCAGTGTTCAACAGCTATAGCCACCAGCAGACCACCAATAAACAGCATGTTGGTGTCCTTTAGGTACTCAACACACACCTGAAAGACAAAGAAACAGTTACATATTTGGCTCTGCTCAATATGGTTTCAGTTTACAATGCAATACTAGCCTGCTGTTCACAGTCTGCACTACAGAGCCATCAAAATAACATGGTAATGGGAAAAATTATATTTCAATCTTTTTTTCTCTCTCGCAAAACTTTTTGTTCAGTCGCAAAACGTTTGTGCTGCAAATAATATGTGACCCTGGACCACAAAACCAGTCTTAAGGCGCTGGGGTATATTTGTAGCAATAGCCAAAAATACATTGTATGGATAAAAATGATAGATTTTTCTTTTATGCCAAAAATCATTAGGATATTAAGTAAAGATCATGTTCCATGAAGATATTTTGTAAATTTCCTACCATAAATATATCAAAACTTAATTGTTGATTAGTAATATGCATTGCTAAGGACTTCATTTGGACAACTTTAAAGGCGATTTTCTCAATATTTAGATTTTTTTGCACCCTCAGATTCCAGATTTTCAAATAGTTGTATCTCGGCCAAATATTGTCCGATCCTAACAAACCATACATCAATGGAAAGCTTATTTATATGTATAAATCTCAATTTCGGGAAAAATGGACCCTTATGACTGGTTTTGTGGTCCAGGGTCACATATGAGGAAAACTATTTTATTGTTTTTGCAACTTTTTCAAAAGAACGCAGAAGATTTCCGAGTGAATGCAAGGCTTCTCTGCGACACGCAACACTTTAGCAAGGAAATGCTAATGTTTTGCTAGTGGATGCAAATTTCTTGGGAGAACGCAACACTTTTTCAAGAGTACGCAAAAGATTTACGATTAAACGCAAAGTTTCTCAGGGGCGCGCAAGACTTTAGCTAGAAACTTGGAAGATTTCCGAGTGAATTTCTTGGGGGAACACAACACTTTTTCGAGAGAAGGCAAAAGTTTTGCAAGTGAATCCAAAAGCATTTTTTCTTTCCATCTCATATTTTGTTTCCATCACCGTGTCCGGGGCTCTGTCGTATACTGTATACAGCCTACTGTTTTTCCAAATTGTATATGAAAATGCATTATGCAATGGTAAACATTTAAGTAGTATATAGTTAACCTCTCCGAAATAACATTGGTCATTTTGCATTTTTTTTGTGTAAAAATGTGTTGGCAATCTGAGAAAAACAGTCAAGATCGTTCAAGTTGAGAGCATTGCATTGTAGGATATGGTAAACAGTGCAGTTATGGTTACTATGGTTGTATTTCCTTATTGACAGGCTCATTAGCCTGAATATCTAAAATCAATCAGTCCTCTTTAAAGATAGAAAGATAAGGAATATAAAATACAGAGTACAGTCTGTTTGATGACATGTTCCAAGGTGTTCATAAAAACTGCTTTTATGGTCCATAAAGTTCTTGAATCATTAGAGATAATGCTTATACAAATAGATTTCATGCTGATGAAGGAAAATCTCTCAAGCAATGTAATCAGTTGTTATTTCAAAGTAATTTTCTGTGTCTTTAGTGCTTGTGACGATGATAATATAATTGATCTTCTTTTATGATAACTTATATACATATTTATTTTAAACGATTGCTATATCAGTAGTTTGCTTGTACATTATGTTTAGGTATATAATGATGCAAAATGCTAATTATGGATTTTTTTTGTAAGATACCTTTCCAGACTCCATGATGCCCATCATTGGGAATAGGATGACCGGCAGCAGGGCAGTGACGGCCAGCGGCATGCACTCTGTGCACCAGTACAGCGCCATCAGGATGATGGCAAAACCACATCTTGCCTCCTGAAGAGCAGAAGTGTCACAAGGTAAGTGATCTTGACAATACATCACCTATTCGAGTAGCAGTGGCACACATTTCTATAAAAGAGAATTATTGGATGTGAATGAGATGCATAACACATCAATGATGCAATCTCAGTTCTACGGCGATACTTTCATTTTAGGGGAAGAAAAGGTGATTTTCGATTCTATTACATCTGGTGAAGGTACCAGGGGTCACTACAGTATGTCTTGAAGATGTATTTAGACTCACATATCGCTCTCAGAATGCTGATAAAAGTAACCCTTGACCATAAACGACTATAAACCATTTTTAATGCATTTTCTTTTATGGGTGGGTTTATTTTATGGAGGAATTGTATCAGTAGAGAAAAGGCAGTATAATCTCTTTAACCCTGTAAAGTCTGACATATAAAATATAGTAAAAAAAAATCATTTTTTTTTTTAACATTTAACAGTCTATATAATTTTTTTTTTTTTAAGATATTGAAAAAATTGCATGTGTGTAAATGCATAAGCATTTATGGTACATGCAATGTGATGTAATGATGTAATGAGAATATGGAGCTCACACGGTTTTATTAAAATGCTTATACCTAATTTTATTGAAGGCCCAAACTGAGCTAAAATATGCAATTTGATGCATATGGCCAAAAAATAAGATGACATTCGCATAATTTGTAAAGTAAATCAATGTTTCGATCTTTATAGCAGTACAGTATTGCAGTTTCCTCACATAAAAGGCATATAAATATCAGTCATCACTCTATATCTCCCAATTTTATGACTTTGTAAGATATTTACAGTAAGTGCCTAGTTTGTAGTAGCGGGCAAAACATATGATGTTTCATATTTTAATCATATTTGATTAGATACAATTTAAAAATTTTTCCCCCTTAAATATGATGTTTGAATAATCAACTAAACCTAAGTTGCTTCAATCCAGTAAGTGTTCATTACTAAAAATGTCAATGTTATTCTTACGTTTACTTTATAAAAATCTGTAAAGGTTTCACAGCAAAACACATGTACAACGACCTGAAGGTGAGCACTTGCTAAAAAAGTATAAACATGTATAGTACAAGACTGTGTAGAACAGGGTTTTCACCAAAATTGTGATCATGTTGGTAATTTAGAGGCACAATTTTGTAAATCACATATGACACAGACTTTACAGAGTTAAACTTTCCAATACCTTCTGGTTTTATGTATGAAAAATACATAAAAATACATATAACGGAATTCTATTTTGTATAAGGGCTTTTAAAAATATAAAAAATAAAGCGCATTCAATAGTTTAGCCACTTGGGGTTCTTAAATGTCTGATTGTTCCTTTTTATTAAGAATGTAATGTCAATATTTGAGTTAAATATCCAGTTTTGTTCAATATTTTTTCAGCTGAAGCTCTCTAGGTCAGAGTAACCTGGTCTCCAGGTCTTGAGTAACTTTGGGCCATATGACTTTATTTTCTCTGTTTGTGACTTGAAGATGACCTCTACAAGCTGTGTAAATAGAGTATCCAGCGTTCCGCAGTTCATAAATAAGAATTTTTCCAGCCATCATTCAGCTGCTCACGAGGCAAATTTTTTTAAATATGCGGTAACACTTTATTTTGATGGTCCCTTTTGAACATTCTGTTGACAATAAGTAATGTTGCAGCTACATGTTAGCTAACTCTCATTAGAGTATTAGTAAACTGTCTGCTTCATATCTGCTAACTCTTTATTGTGATGGTCTCCCAGCAGACATTCTACTGACTATAAGTAACACGTCAGCTTATTCTAACCCAACCCTACCGGTCTACTAATACTCTACTAACACTCTAATGAGAGTAAGTAGACATGTAGGTGCAACGTTACTTAGAGTCAACAGAATGTGTTAAAGAGACCATCAAAATAAAGTGAAACCAAATATGCAGATGTCACTTTCATATTTCAGGCTTGCTAAATTTTCATTAAAAGTTTTGCTTAAGATGTTCATGTCAAGGGCTTTGCAGAAGATTTTCACAAAATACTTCTGCTCCAGCAGAAAAGCACTTACCGGAGTTGGGATGACCAGCGGTAGAGGCAATATAATAAAGGGGGTGATGAAGATGATGAAGTAGTTTCTGTTAACCCACAGCCAGCGTAGAACCGGTGTCATGTCTTCTGGCCCTCAGCTGCAGATGTCAGGTGTGTGTTGGATGAAGAGGACAGCAAAGTGCTGATGGCGTGAATGCAGCAAAGGAGGTCGTGCCTGATCAATGTGTTTATAGGTATCGTCACATAAGGATAATTAAACATTAACTGTGTGAACAAGGGGAGGGTAAATAGGGGTATGAAGGAGGGGAGGGTAAAAGAGATGGGAAACAAAAAAAGATTAACCCTTTTGTTATCTTTTTCTAAGGCCACAATTCATTGTATTGTTGGAGCACTGACTAATGGATTTATCATCATGGAAGAGCAGGTGTCACCCTGATAAGTGTCTCTTTTACACCAGAAACATGTAAAGAATGTTTCCTACTGCTCACTTTTGGAAAAATGTGGGAAAAGTGTGGGAATATATGAATAGAATTGTCTTTGAGCTGCACTGCCCTATGAGTTGTTTGGAAAATGAGTTTTTTTAAACAAAAAAGAAACAAAAAGATTTAATAGTAACACTTTACAGGTTAATTTAGTTAACATTGGTTAATTAATTAGGTATCATGAAATATTTTTTTTTACAGTGTTTGTTATTCTAGGTTACTGTTCATTTATAAATAAGCTTTTATTTACTATTGTTAATTCATATGTTCATTAATAATACATTTGTGTTCATTTATACGAATGTTAAAAAAATGTGTTGGTCACCTGTATATAGAAATTAACATTAACCAAGACTAATAATGCTATAAAAATGAATGTTAGCGCATTAAACCTTATTCGAAAGTGTTATGGTTATAACACTTATTAATATAACACTCACTAAATTTATGTAATGAGTTATTTAATGAATTTAATGTCAATGGAATCCAAAGAATTTTCTCCAGCATTTCCTGCTGGATTCCCAAAACTAGCTGTTATTGATTACAGTAAAAAGCAGGATGTAGATTGATGGTCAAAAAACAAATGTCACAAATTCCCGCAAGGGAGACACCTGATTTTAGTTCTTGTGAAAACGTTCTTTGAATTCAGAAGAAAATGTAAAGACATGCATAAACACTTCGGTGTTATCTTGTTTAACACACACACGCTACCGTTCAAAAGCTTGGGGTCAGTATACGGGTTTAAATGAATACTTTAGCATTAAATCGATTGAAAGTAAAGAATTATATTTTAAATAAATGCTGCTCTTTTGAACTTTGTATTCATCAAAGAATTTCAAGGGAAAAATACAAAATGTTTCTACAAAATATTAAGCAGCCAGATTCTTTCTTTCTTTCTTTCTTTCTTTCTTTCTTTCTTTCTTTCTTTCTTTCCTTCCTTTTGTCCCTTTCGTTTTTGCTTTGTTTTCTTTCATTGCATAGAAAATGCTTTCTGCCTTTACCGTTTGACTTTTACAGTTCTATAACGTCACTTTGAAAATGTCATAGTTTTATATAGCCTTGTGCAAGAGCAATATGGCTTTTATTTTACTTTTGACAAAAAAAGATAAAGGTTAATGAATGTTTCATACAAAATCCAGTCTTTTCATAAAACCCAAATTCATGCATAAGAATGATGTGCTGAGCAGGATTACTGTAATAAATTCAGATTAGTGAGGAACAGATCAGCCAAGCATGTGATACACCTGATAATCTTCGGTTCGGTACAAACTGTGACCTTACAGCTTTATCAACATTAATTAGTAACCTTTACAGACTTTGAACTCTCCGCTTGTAATTATTAAGGACATACTTTGGAAATTAAATCAAGTACTACCAGTTGTTCATCTTTGAAGCCTATTGACCAGTACTATGAAAAGTCTCTTTCATCTATTATGGCTGTAAATATGTGCTAAAGGTCCAACATATATATTTATTCAAAGCTTTGTTCTTCTTTTACCATCTATAGAGTCTGTTCCTTAGAGATAAAGCCCCTTGTGTGTTACATAATCTCACTTACACAACCTTTGGAGTGTATGTACTGCGGTATATAAGGACAGCTTTCAATGAAACCCTTAACTTTTCCTAAATATTTAATAATAGTTTCAAAGCTCAAGTATGATATTATATGTAATTCATGCAAATGTTACTGTCAGTTTCTTCTTCGTTGTCTATAGGTATCCTTGTCTAGGCGCTGAGAATATATACTGCTCTCATTTTACAAGGCCCTAATAACAGTAGCTTTATGGAGTTGTTCTGCATGATTATAGATGATCTTCTTTAGTACATTGAGCTTTGATGCTAGAACTTGGCTGCGGCAGGACTCTGTAGTCATCTTTATGGCTGTCTAACAGACAGTCGATTGGGAAATAATCTCAAGGTCATGAACTATTGTTTCTGAGTGCATGCACCTCCCTAACCTAAAAACTAACCAGTTGTATTTTTTTTTTGTTGAGGAATTTAATATTTCTACACGCTCTGGGTAGTAATTCATATCAGAGACAGCTGGTCTGTCACAGTGTGTTCTCATCAAACAAAGGTCAGGGCTCTCCCAAGGTATTCTTATTACCAATATTACATGACATATCAATTACTCAATTGGACTTTAATTTGGCAGTGGCTGTATGGATTAAGATAATCGAGATAATACTTTAAATGAGGAACTTCTTTGTTCCTGAATTTGGACTTTTATCTCTTTTAAATGATCCACTTATGGATTTGGACCTCAGTAAAGGACAAAGTCCTTTCATTTTACATTATCATCCAATTTACACAACGCAATTTGTGCTATTTCTGAATAACAACGTCTGGCAGGACATCAAGTTATGGCCTAAAAGGAAAGATCAAGGAACAAGAGTGATACGAGTTATCTGAGATTCCAGTTTACTCCAGTACAAATTAGTAATTATTTACTGAAATATCTAACAACTTAATCGGAATAATAAAAATGAACAATTTTGTTGTTTTAAGCTACTTTAAGATACGCTTAAAGTCACATTACTATAGACAAGGTAACATTTCAGTTTATAGCCACTAAAATCAAATAATAATAAGGAAAGGGATAATAGGACAATAGGACATAATAGGAATAATGTTGATCTTATCCTAGTTTATTTATAGGCCTATCTGTCAGTCTGTCTTTTCTAGAATCTGGTCTACAAAAAGTGCAACACATACTGTAAATACAACATTTAAAGAAAAAAATTCAGATTTATATATATTCTGTCTGCTCTTTCTTTTGATGAAATAGTAGCAAAACAAAAATATTTACAATAGAAATTCTGCATAATCATCTTTAGTTCCAAGATGCATGAAATTGTTTTCTCCCAGCCATTTCTGTTTCTCCTGATCCATTATTTTTCAGTTTAAATAGTTTGCAAATAGATTTAAGAAAATATGTCATCACACTCTAAAAAATGCTGGGTTAAATATAACCCAGCGCTGGGTTAAAAGGAGTACATTTAGACTATTGTTTTGCATTATTTGCATTTCTGTAATGTTATGTTTAAATATGCAAATGAGGCATTATCTAATTAAATCGGCACTAATTTCTGAGCTTTTTGCAGAGTACGTTTTTAATACAAAATCAGAAAATACTGTTTTACTATACTGAACAGCCAGGAAAAAAAACCACCATATTTTTAGAAATTAAATGTTAGATAAGTCAGGAGAATGATATGTGAAACGCGTATTGCATATATGTATACCAATATAGGCCTACAGTTGATAGGAATAAAACTGGTGTATGTTAGTATTACTGAAGTGGAGATTTCTGGCTCAGTGCTTGAGAAAAAAAAAACGAATTTTGACAAAGTGGCCTTTAAAGATATGTATTTGAACTATAATCTACAGGCACAAATATAATGTTTAATAAAATAATCACTTAAATCTGTTTTTTCAAATGTTTTCTTTCCACTAGTCTAAGAGAAGACATGCTATGAAAGCAAAATAGCCCAAAATCTCAAAATTTGTTGTCTTGCTTAAAAGTAAATTGACAGGAGATTTTCAAACAAATCTTATATTTTGGTTATAAACAAATTTAACACAGCAAGTATAAATAATAGAAATAGATATAAAATGTTGAAAAATACATAACACCCAAGACTGACATCCACAAAAGAAATGGATTCTCTACGTTAAGTGACACAGGATAAATGTATGCTTTCATTGCTAAATTAAAAAGTAAAAGTTTTAGAACAAACACAAACTAGACTGTTATAGAGTATCAGTACAGTAATGCAGCGCAAGCACAATAAAATAAAGAATTAAAAAAAGAGAAAGATTCAACAACAGAAATGATTGTGATATAATACATTTATAGTGTAGAGCAGCTAATGGAGTTATAGTGCTATTACCAAAGCCACTACAAGGCAAGCCTGCAACCTTTAGCCAAAAAAGCATAACGGCTAATGCTAAGTGAAAGTAGACCAGAGGCCATTTTGAATGGATGTCAATGAAGGAGAGGCTTCACTATGCTGAATACAATTTAAGACAGCTTATCATTGAATGAATCGACAGCCTGTCTGCTAACCTTCAACATGTTTTACACTAAGCAATACTTTTGGATTGAACTATTTTTAGAGTGTACCACGAAATAAATGCTGTTTTATAAGAGAAGTCACTGACTTTTTGCGACAGGTGGGATTCAGCTTACGGCACTTCTCATTCATTCCTATGGTATCCGTAAACGGCGACTGAGTGTCGCACAACTCTGACTGAAATACAATGACGTCAAGACTGTAATGTGATTGGTTATTAAAGCACACGTGATCCAAGTTAGCCATTATGCTTTCTCCAGTAGTAAGTAATACAGACCCTCTCATCTCCCAATAGTAAGACAATCTCTACTATTACCTCAAAATGATTTCAGCACCTTGGTCAGCACACCTGTCATATGACTCTGAACAGCCTTTTTCACATCTTTTGACGCAAATACCTCTGTAGTGGGGTTGAAGGCTTTGCTCAAACAGAGATTAGCTCAAGGCTTTTATTTATAAATGTTTGAAATAATAATCTAATTTGTCTCATGACAATGTTAAAGACTGAACAGCATTACAAACACAGTGAGTTGAGCTGCTCAGACAGTGAAATCAATAGTAGCCAGCTCAATAGTAGTTCAATAGTTTATATAGGCCACTGACACAGTCCCACTTATTATAGTTAAATACACTATTACCCACCTTTTCAGATCTATTTGGTTACATCCTTGTTAAACGTTCTTAACTTTAAATAAATTAAAAGGCCTTAATCATAACATGAATGATTAATGATAACAGGACAACTTTGTAGTAATCACTGATTTTTTTTCTTCAGACTTAACAAACGGGGCGGTTGACTTTTGGAGCCATCGATCGGCACAGATGTCTGAGCTGTCCTCCGTCGTTCTTTCACACTGGTGTTTCTAGAGCATTTTAGGTACTCGCTGTTGACAGATGTGCCATTAAAAATGAAATTTGTTATTTTTTTGTGCCTTGTTTTGGCGACTTGTTTCGCTGCAGAAAGTAAGTGTCCCACAATCTGCTTCATTATTATTAAAATACTGGTTTGTTTTTTATTGAGCTTTCAAAAAATTCACTTTTTCTGCATTTTCCACAGAAACATGCGTGGGACGCTGTCAGAGTGGCTTTGATCCTACAAAGAAATGCCAGTGTGATAGAATGTGCAAGTACTATGGAAGCTGCTGTGTGGATTTCGACAGTGCTTGTTGAACAAAAAGTAAGAACTTGTAAGAATGTATATTCAAATAGTAATAAATGTCAAACTTTTACTGATGCATTTTAATATACACTTTGATAATATATTAATATATAAATCATTTATTCCTGTGATGCAAAGGTGAATTCTAATATGCACTGTAAAAAATGACCGTGAATTTAATGGTAAAAGACTGTAAAAATGCTACAGTAAAAACCTGTTAAATGGTTAACAGTAAATTCCCCTACTATAAACGGTGAAAAACTGTATTGGACATTAATTTTACGCTAGTATACCGTTTTTGGAAGTGAAAAAGACCGTATAATTTACAGTGAATAACCGTAAATTGACATTCCCAGAATTCCCTGCGTTACATTTCAAATTTTATGTTTTTTTGTTGAAATAACTATGTTTCTTCTTAGTTTTTTCTTATCAGTTTTGTACATTAGGGTTGTATGTTACACATAATGTTGTTAAATGAATGTTTATTGCATTATTTCAGTTTCATGAGTGTTACCATGATGGTGTTTGGTGTTTGTATGAATGACACTGTGCACCTTCTATATATGTTATTATTTAAAAGCTGCTTGTGATGGGCTTTGGTTCATCATGTGACTTTCTCATCACCACCTGCATTTGGTGGTTATCAGTGTATTACAAAGGTACAAAACAGATTTCAGTACTTCAATAGGTTGGTATATTAACATTATATCAGTTAATGAAATTACGGTATTTAACTGTAAATTTAAGTTAAAACCGTAAAACCTAACCTAAAACGTTGCTACTGTATTTTTTATGGTAAAATTCCGGCAACCATAGCTGCCGGTTTTATACCGTAAATTTTACGGAATTTTTTTTTTTTACAGTGAGCTGATTTGATACTCAAGAAACATTTCTTATTATGATCAATTCTGAAAATAGTTGCTCTCCTAATATTTTTGTGGAAACCGTGACACTTCTCAAGATTTTTGATGAATAGAAAGTTCAAAATAACTTCATTTATTTGAAATAAATTGTAACATGATCGTACAAGCCTATACTATCACTTTAGATCAATTTAATGTGTCATTCAAAAAAAAAAACCTGCTGACACCAAACATTTGAATGGCAGTGTATATTTGTATTTGAATATGCTGAATGTTCTATTAGCTAAAGTGTTTATTATGTATGTATGTATGTATTTATTAATATTTTACTGTAGTACTTTCTAATATCCTAGCTTATTAAACAGAGACAACTGGTATGGGATGATTTCCAAGTGTAAAGACTGTGGTGCTCTCAAAACATTGCTGTGTTTGTTTGAGCAGCTGGAACAGTCCTACATCGCAACACTAGCTCATCCAATGGTGTAAGTTTGGGGAGGGGCTTTCTGTTTGACTGACCAATGGCAGTCAAGGGGAGGGTTTTGGGAAACCTGTTTACAATTAGGTTTTGCATCAACTTTGGGCACTTTAGGCCCTGTGGACTTTACCCTGACTTTACTTCACTGTGAAATTAACTTTTAAAACACAGTTAAAGATATACACATACATAATGCCTGAGTAAAGAAAAGAAAGACAAAAATAAAATAAAACACACTGAAAAAAAATGACATCAGCACAAAAAAGCATTTTTTTTCTGATTAATCCAGAGACCTAAACCATCTCTGATTAAAATTATTGGCCTGCAGGGTCTTGAACTTCCACCTACATTTCTTCATGTAAGGGATTGTTTTTTCCAAATTCACAACTTGACTGGAAAAGATTCATAATAAATATATCCTGTTCACAGGTTATATTTACCTTGATTTTGCTTTGTTTTGTTCACACATCACATGTTTCTTATCTAATGCTTGCACTTCAGTGACACTAATTACCCTCTTGGCAAACAAGTACACTAACCTTTGATACAACTTTATTACTCGCAAAATTGTTTGTTGTGTGGAAAATTACAACTGTGGTACACTAAAATGTCAGTGACAAGGGTAAAACAATAATATCTATACAAATGTTTTAAGTAACAAAAATAAGTGAACTTACTTTTCATTCAAATCAACCCATAGGACAGGCAAATTGTCTGAAATTCGGTTTGGTGACAAAAAGTACACGTTTCACTTTTAAAGGAATAGTTCGCCCAAAAATGAAAATTCGCTGAAACTTTACTCACCCTCAGGCCACCCAGGATGTAAATGAGATTGTTTCTTTATCAGAACAAATTTGGAGAAATTTAGCATCGCATCACTTGCCCAGAGGATCCTCTTCAGTGAATGGGTGCCGTCAGAATGAGAGTCCAAATAGCTGATAAAAACATCCCAATAATCCACAAGTAATTCACACAACTCCAGTCCATCAATTAACATCTTGTAAAGTAAAAAGTTGCATGTCTGTAATAAACAAATTCATCATTACGATGATTTTAACTTCAAACCGTTGCTTCCAGCTAAAATTTGAGTACTCTATCCATTATATTGCTTTCTCTAGGGTCTCGTCTGAATCAGGAGAGAAACATACACAGATCAGGCACTGTTTATAAGCCAAAACCATTCTAAACAAACAGAATTCCAAACAAATATGTCAGTGAATTTTGATGTGAGAGGACAACAGGGGATGGACTTTTTCACTGGAGGAAGTGCTTTCATTATGCATTTTGGCTAAAGTTAAAATGCCTTAAAGATTAGTTTACCTACCGCTTTTCACTTCACAAGACATTAACTGATGGACTGGAGAGGTGTGGATTACTTGTGGATAATTGTGATGTTTTTATCAGCTGTTTGGACTCTCATTCTGACGGCACCCATTCACTGCAGAGCATTCATTGGTGAGCATATGATGTAATGTTAAATTTCTCCAAATCTGCTCTGGTGAACAAACAAACTCATCTACATCTTGAATAGCCTGTGAGTAAGCAAAAGGTGTTTCAGCTAATTTTCATTTTTGAGTGAACTATTCCTTTTAATGTCTTATTAATGGAAAGAGAACCAGACATTGTGAAAATGATGTACGATTTGAATGTTTTAATTTCTTCCTCAGTTGCCCGTGGTGACATGTTTGATGTGCCTGAGGATGATCTGACCTCTTCGGTGTCACCGGCAGAAGAACAAATGTGACAGCCACCACCGCTCCGCTCCGAACCACCACAAGTTCCCCTCCTATGTCTCCTACAGTTCCACCTGATCCAGAAGCCGTCACCTGTAGCGGCCGCACCTATGAATCTATGCTTTCAGAGGTGAGTTTTGAGGCTTTTTCCTTTTTCTCAGTTCAAGTTCAGGCTGGCTACACAATGCCTTCTTCATTTGTGTTCTAGGGGACTATTTCTTTGAGTTAGATGACAAATCGGTCATGCCTGGGTATCCCAAACTCATCAAGGATGTGAGGGGCATCTCCGTTCCCATTGATGCTGCTTTCACACGCATCAACCGCCAGGGAAAAACATATATATTCAAGGTTTGTTTACGTCAGGGTTAAATATTTAAGGGATAGTTCACCCAAAAATCAGTGGTTCAACCATAATTTTATAAAGCTATGAGAATACTTTTTGTGCACAAAGAAAACAAAAATAATGACTTTATTCAACAATTTCTTCTCTTCCCTGTCAGTCTTTGAAGTACGTTACCACGCATGGTGCACGGATGCGCTGCCACTTGTTTCCAATCAGAGGAATGCACACGCATACGCCGAATTCTGACACTGAAGAGAAGAAATTGTCGTTATTTTTGTTTTCTTTGCGCACAAAAAGTATTCTCATAGCTTCATAAAAATAAGGTTGAACCACTGATGTCACATGGACTGTTTTATCGAGGTCCTTACTACCTTTCTGGGCCTTGAACATGTCAGTTCCATTGCTGTCTATGCAGGGACAGAGAGCTCTCGGATATAATCAGAAATATCTTAATTTGTTTTCTAAAGGTCTTACGGGTTTGGAACAGCATGAGGGTGAATAATTAATGATAGAATTTTCATTTTTGAGTGAACTTTCCCTTTAAGGGTTGATTGACTTAACACTCATTTTTAAATCCAGATCTATTAATAAAAATTTTTTAAATACAATTTATACATGTTCATGACTTGAATACACCTCATATATGATGAGTGTGTCTATCATTAAAGTTTATTTAGATATTTTTCGGGGTATAAAGTCACTTATGCAACCAACATACAGGGGGGAAAAACAAAGCAGGAAATGATGCCACAGACAGGACACCTGCATACTCTTATAACTGTGCTTCAAGGTCAACAATTCTATAAAAATATCAGATAATTTGACATTTTTATGACAAGGCGAGGTTAGTTCAGGTTGTAAAATTACATGGTGCGACTTTACAAACACTTAATAATGGTGAGTTAATAACACATGATATTTGTCAAATTACTTTTAACCTTGAACAAAATGTTTTAAAAAATATTTCTGAACATAATTAGGTGTTTACGCATGTGTTTCAACTGTAAGAGAAATATGTTATGGTTACACCACATGACATTATAGAGTCTCATTCATGTAAACTTTTGTTAAAAATATTCAGCTATACGGGTTTTTTCCTAACACTTGCATTTTACATAACACATGCTTTTTAACCTAGATAAAAATATATTCTTCTTTTTTTAAACAATATGTATTTATCATGGACACATATGACTGACCTATATACTGCAACACTAACAACACTAAAATATTTAGAACTACTGATATTTCACTGCATGCTGAATCACAGGGTAACAAGTACTGGCGTTTTGCTGGTGATGTCTTGGATGAAGATTATCCAAGAGACATATCCGTGGGCTTTGAGAAGATTCCAGATGATATTGATGCTGCATTTGCAATCCCGGCTCCAGGCCATCATGGAAGGGAAAAGGTGTATTTTTTTTAAAGGTAATAAAGGTCAAAATAGATTGCTGCAAAGATGATGTATTTTTATAGGCCAAAACCAAAAACAAGTTAGCATTTTAGCACTTCCGGTTCAATTGTCCTGAAGTCAGTAGGCTTTTTGAATGGGTTAAATGCCTGAAATAAGGTTTGTGGTTAACACAACCACAGAGATATTTTCAAGTTTTATTCAAGACAGTAAAATCAGTAATACCCCCATTTTACTAACAATAAGAGTACAGAGATTGCCTTAAACTTGTTGGTTACAGAGCTTTTTGAGGGAATTGGGGTGATACTAACTTTTGGGTTGGACTAAAAAATACATCTGCAGCACTCCATAGGTTGAAAATATAGTTATGCACCTTATGAAATAGATTTATTCCATATTTAATGTTTCCTTTGTTCCCACAGGGGACCAGTACTACCAGTATGTGTTCAAACACCACCCTTCCCATGAAGAATGTGACCACATGACCAAATCCTCACCCTCTGTTGCCTTCACACGTTATACAAACCTGTACTGTGACTTGGATAATGTGTTTGCTCTGCTCTTTCAAGGCAGTAAGTCTGTGTGCATATGTTGTTTAGGCAGAGGTTTCAATAAATGTCCGGTTTGCTGAATTATTCCCTGTCCATTCAGTTCACGGGCATCACAAAGGGCCACGTTTCATTTCCAAAGACTGGATTGGCATCAAACCTCCCATAGATGCAGCAATGGTTGGCCGACTGTACGTCAGCCCTGTTCCCTCACCGTCTCCAGCCACCAGCCTGAGCAGGGGCCGAACCGGACGGAGAAAGAAGACCAGGGGTTGAGGAGCCAGAGTGAGCCGCTCGCTGTTCTGGGAAGACTTTGGATTGGACTATGAGGAAAGGTTTGTTAATTACTGAGGTTTGTTGAGAGGACATTTGCATACATGTATACCTTGTATATGTATAGTAGATGTATAGATTATACTGTATGTATAAATATGTGTTATATAGGTATTATGGAGCAGAGAAGCGTGGTAAAAACCAGAAAAAGGGCCGTGGAAGATGTCCATTTTGGTTTGACATGAGCTATGACCCGGATGACTACATAGATGTGGAGATTGTCCAAGAAAAGGCCACACCTGTGCAAATGTCTACTTCTTTAAAAAGGTACTTCAAACAAAGATAATGTTCTGTTGATTCTCCTTTTAAGGTAAATCATTAAAAAATATGTGTTCAAAACTGTGTAAGTCTAGAATAATGAATTTATATTTTGAGCAGCTGGGCCAGATTTGGCTGAAAATGTCATGTTTACATCATGAAAAATGTCTCAGGTTACGCATGTAACAATGGTTCCCTGAGAAGGGGAACGAAACGCTGCGTCACCGAGAGGGCGTTTTTGGGGAATGTCTTCAGCATGTCCGGTGTCTGAAGCATGAGTATAAAAGGACACCTGTAAAATGCGTCATCTATTTCTTGTCTGAAGGAGACGTGCAGGAATTCCTGAAGCATGGCAAAGGTCTCATTCCCCTTCTCAGGGAACCATGGTTACATGCGTAACCTGAGACGTTCCTTTACGCTACATCGCTTTACCACCGCTTTTGGGGAACGGAATACCCACGCAGCCATGCTGAAGGGATGAGTGCCTAAATGGCTGAACCAAGTCAAAGACTCAGAGGAGTCCTCATCCCTGTTCCAGCAAAGCCATAGACCAAAGCTTCTCAAGAACGGAGGCCTTCACAGGAGAAAGGAAGCCTAACTACGCTCTTATTGAGGCCAGCATCCAAGAAAGCTCACAGAGAGCCTAGCACTCGAAGCCAGCTGGCCCGTGAAGCTCTGCAGAGTGGAGGCCTAAATACAACACCTCTCAAATGAGAGGCGGCCTAGCAACACTTCATTCTACCTAGCCAATACCTATCCGAGCTCTAGGAGCGGAAGCCTCAACATGACGACTCTCTAAAACGAGAGGAGGCCTACTACACCCCACACATAGGATACCTTGAAAGGAGGCTTACAGAGAGCCTACAACCTGCAAAAGTATGTCCTAGCAGAGCTCTGGCGAGTGGATACCTCACTGAAGTTAACTCTCTGTAGCGCCTGATGACACTCACAGTAGATGGCCAAGCTCTAGGAGCAGAGGCCTCAGCATGATGACTCTCTAAAATAAGAGGAGGCCTAACTGCACCCCACGCACAGGACATCTTGTATGGAGGCTCACAGAGAGCCTACAACTCACAGATGCTGTCCTAGCAGAGCTCTAGTGAGCGGAAGCCTCAATGAGATAACTCTCTATAGCGAGAGGAGGCCTAACTACACCCCACGCCCAGGACATCTTGTAAGGATGCTAACAGAGAGCCTACAACTCAAAGAGGCTGTCTGGCGAGAGGAGTTCTCAATTAAATATCTCTCTATAGCCAGAGGAAGCCTGACGACGCTCGCAGTAGATGTTTTCCGAGCTCTAGGAGCAGAGACCTAGCATGATGACTCTCTAAAACGAGAGGAGGCCTAACTATACCCCACGCTCAGGACATCTTGTAAGGAGGCTCACAGAGAGCATACAACTCATACAGAGCTATGGTGAGCTGAGGCCTCAAAGAAAATAACTCTCTTTGCGAGAGGAGGCCTGACAATGCTCGTAGTAAATGGTCAAGCTCAGGGCATCCTATAAGGAGGCTCATATACAGCCTACAACTTTGCAGACTGCCCCACGCATAGGATATCATAGAAAATTAAATAGGATATCATCATAGGGGAATTATAGAAATTATTACTTTTATTTAGCAAGGATGCTTTAAATTGATCAAAAGTGATGATAAAGACATTTATAAAGTAATGATGCTCAAAATTCGGCTTTGAAATCACAGGAATAAATTACATTTTAAAATATATTCAAAAATAAATGAGTTATTTTAAATATAAACATATTTCACAATATTACTGTTTTTGCTGTATTTTGGATCAAATAAATGCAGGCTTGGTGAGCAGAAGAGACTTCTTTAAAAAACATTAAAATCTTACTGATCAAAACCTTTTGACTGTGTATTAAAACTAGTGCTGTAAAATGATTAACCTCATGTAAATATTTTCAAAATATATAATGTATGTGTGTGTATTTATATCAGGCACGTGCACAGGTAGGGCTCAGAGCACATGCCCTTTTTGCCCTTACACTCCGAAGTGCCCTTTTTTTGGTGATGGTGTTTTTGGTGTTTT
>NW_015555817.1:678853-680649 GCF_001515605.1 Sinocyclocheilus anshuiensis
GCTACAACAATTAAAAAAGAGTGAGTACACAAGAGCAATTCACAAACACAGGACCCTACAAATAATAATGACAACTACCCAGGAGGCCCATTGTTATAGCCTACTTTACATCTAGAAGGCCAGATATCCTTTGCACTGTATAATGCCAAGCTATCATACCATGTCCTTTTTCCAGGCCAAGTCTATTAGTCCTGACTTCCACCTTTGAGATTTAGAAATTAAGCAGTCTTTAAAAGCCATATCAATGTCATTATAATAGTGTATAACATGTAGACCTATAGACCTAAGAAGCCCTATATATATATATATATTATAGTTGTTATTAATAGTGAATAAATCTAGCTTTTGAGACTATTATTTTGTGTTATTTAATTTGTCATTGGGGCGGGGGTGCCCTTTTTCAGTTTCAGCACATGCCCTTCAAAAGGTCTGTGCACGGCCCTGATTTATATATACAAAATAATTAAGCACAGTAAACATACATATATTATGTAAACAAAAACTTTTATTTTGGATGCAATTAATTGCGATTAATCATTTGACAGCACTAATTAAAACATTTTCTAAAGTGCCTAAATGTCAAAATTAGTACAATATATTTGTTGAAAAATTCTAATACTGAACACACTATTGAATTATTAGGCTGTGACTCTTGAATATCTGTCTCTTCTAATTTTTTTATGTAACTTTACAATCGATATTGATGTCCTTAGCACAGTATTCTGAATGATTATAATAATGGGGTGCTACTGATAGCCTAACAGATACTAGCAGTTTATTACTCAACAAGGATAATAAAGACAAAACTAGCGTATTTACAGATGAAACTGACCTAAGAATTCTCTTCTGCTCACCAAGCCTGCATTTATTTGATCCAAAATACAGAAAAAACGGTAACATTTTGAAATATTTTTTACTATTTAAAATAACTATTCTATTTGAAAATATTTTAAAATGTAATTTATTCCTGTGATTTCAAAGCTATATTTTTAGCATCATTACTCCAGTCAGATGATCCTTCAGAAATCATTCTAATATTCTGATTTGCTGCTCAAAAATCATTTATGTTGAAATCAGCTGAGTAGAATTTTTTTCAGGTTTCTTTGATGAACAAAGTTCAGAAGAACAGCATTTATCTGAAATAGAAATCTTTTGTAACATTACAAATGTCTTAATCATCACTTTTGATCAATTTAATCAGTATTAATTTCCATAATTTCTTTAAAAAGAGAAAAAAAATAAGTCATACTGACTCCAAGCTTTTGAATGAAATAGTGTATAATGTTACAAAAGCTTTTTATTTCAGATAAATGCTGATCTTTGGCTGTTTCTATTCATCAAAGAATCCAGAAAAATTTTTACTCAACTATGGAGCCAGAATGATCTCAATAATAATTCACGCAAAAGACGCGATGCACACATGCGTAACCCAATTCACATGCATAAGAAATATTGCACGTGCGCAAAAAATATATATATATTCACAAAAACCAATGCACATGCACAAAATAAGAATATATATATTCATAAAATACGTTTCACAAATGCAAAACACAATTCACAGATGTACAAATGTGTACAAAATGTTTGAATGTTAAAAATTCACGAGTTTATCATGGGCTGTGTTTAATATTGATCAATTCTTGTTTATTTAATAAAGAATCATTATCCATGTGGATACCATACCACATTAAGATATTAGATTCAGAAACTCCGTGTAAAGCATAAAATAATGTTTTTACTGATGGGACGTGGTAAATAAATATAAGATTATGAAAATATACTTTTTGTTTATT
>NW_015555818.1:0-60933 GCF_001515605.1 Sinocyclocheilus anshuiensis
CGGGGCTCCCCCTGAGTCTCTGCAGCTCTCATGCGGTGGCTGGGGCACCGACCGGAGCGGCACGGTCTCGTTACCGAGGCAGAGGGTGGCCCCCGGCACGTCGACACGTGCTCCCCAGTGGGCCAACAAGTCCAAGCCAACAATGCACTCATCTCTGATGTCGGCGAGCCAGAACTCGTGGCTCCTCTGGTACTCCAAAAAACATTTCAACAGAAATCATATAACTGCATCACTAACCCAAAGTCATTATTAAAGGCCGCCGTTAGTGAAAATGCTGAGAAATCAGAAATAGCTTCCCACTATAGCATGAAAAAGTTGCCATTTTCTTATGAACAGTGTCATTTCCATGTGTATGGATCCTTGTTTCCTGTATTTCAGTTCATTCACAAAAGTAAACAGTAAACTGTTGTCACAGTTCGCCGTTTAGGAAGCACGCAGGAGGCACAAATAAACGAAAACAGTCTTTAATCCACGGAACACAGGGTACATCCACACTGGAAATGGCAGGAAACACACAAACATAACGAGTAGAACCGACAAACACAGAATGCAAAAGCAAGGACTTAAATACTGGGCATAATTAACAAACACAGGTGCCAGGAATCATAATTAAACTAAACGAGGACAGGAAAAAGACAATATAAGGAAAACCAGGAACAAAGACAGGGGCAAAACACAACAAAACAGGTCCATGATCCTGACACTTCCATCTTTATTTGACCCTCTAACTCTAGCACTCTATTCTAATTCTATTCTTTATTAAAAAAACTTGCCCCTTTTAGACTTGCACTCTATTTATTTATTAACTGCTTGTTTTCTTTAAAAAAAAAACTAACACTTGCATCTCTTTTCTTTTTGCATTCTATCTATTTTTCTTTTTATTTATTATACAATTATAATTCTGACTTTCTGACTTCTGATTAACAAAAGCAAAAAAGGCCTCTAACACTATAGCTTGCTCTATTCTTTTTCTGTTCTGTTTTCTTTTTATTTATTATATTGTAACAACGCACAGTTGTTCTATAGAACGTGGGGCTAACCGGAGCTAAGCTAGGCTACTAAACTTCTGCTAAGCTAATTGCTAGCAGGGTGCTAGCGACTACACGTCAAGACTTTTAATTTGGTTAGTGGAAAGTGCGAACATTCGCATCCCATACACCGCACGACCCTGAGTGTCTTCGTGAGCAGAAGCACAGACAGAACAAACCAGCAGGAGGCAGTACTGTCATCTTTCTCCTTTTATTCTAAACACAGAATAAGAACTTACACAGGCAAGGCCATATCGCCAAGTCCCTCCCGTACACATCTCTCTCCATGACGGTGACAGCCACACTTTTTATAACAAGGCAGTAAATGAACCAAACCCACCCGAACTAACTTGAACATAAACACACATAACATTGCTAATGCAAAAACCCAACCATCTTGCTTAATTAACACATAAATCAACTCTAAACAAATACCCATAATGCACCTGGCTGCTATCGCTCACTGCCGGGTCATTACAATATAGTGACCCCAAAATGCACTTGAATACTTAAGCCACACATCAAAATGTCTGAATTATATCGCGTTATATATGAAAATATCAAACAAAGTGGATATTCTGCAAATATAAGATGCTAGAACGTTTCTCAGATTTTAAAATAACACATGAGACATTTTGTGGCTTCAGTGTCCAAACGCTTTTTGGGGGCACAAGCAATGCATGCTTGGAATAACAAACGAGAACAACTTTTGGGGGAAAAGCTCTGGCAATGGTGCAGAGGAAAGCATAAAACATAAAGAATAACAACAACCAAAAACTCTTTTGAGTGTCAGACGTCAGCGCTGTCTGGTGTTGTTTCACAGGTGACGAAAACTTAAACAGATCTGTTTAAAGGGGTCATGTTTAATGCAAAAACATCTCTAAAGTGGCAGTCTCACAGAATGTATTGAGCAATCTCAGGAAGCCTCATGTGCACATTACAGTTCAGGATGGTAAAATATTCCTCAAAACAACCATTAACCCTAAAGACCCACCAAAGCATAATTACAACACTTGTAAGCTATTAACTAAAACCTATTTTTCACTAAATACAGGTTAACCAACATATAAATACATCTTATAATCAAAAATGTATCACAATATTTATTATTTGAATAATTATTGATCATATCCTCAAGATAGTCAAAGCATATGTAATTGAATACTTAGTTTGCCACTATTTTGCAACTTTAAATTTGCAGGATTGCAATTTTGTGCACTGTTTTTGAATATTTCACCCCAAAACAAAATATGCATAAACATAATTTTAAAACAAGTGGCTATCTAAAAACAAGAAACACATTATCAGTATAAATACTTAGGTCTCTGAGGGTTAAACTTGTGTTGAACCTATTAAACTCCTTTACAAGGCCTCATTGTACCTGAAAGTTACCGAACAACTGTCATTGTCCCCCGAAGCACCATAGTTCTGAATCTCATAACCATGATCACATCCAACTGCTGAGGAAATGAAATGATGAGTCGGTTTAGAGAATTTATGACAATTTCATATTTGACGTATTTCAGGTTTTATAGTTGGCACATTTGGCGGCTAATATCCCACAATCTTTTCTCATTGAGTCTTTTCTGCTTCAGTATTGTAGTACAAGGCTCTAGGCCTACTTTAAACTAAGAAAATTGCTCTTTGAGTCATAGGTCTAATCAGAAAGAATGCTCTGATGATTATATCCCAAGGATTTCATAACCGCCGATGATTTAGTATCGTGGCACCAACAACAGGAAATGAACAACAACGCCGGTCACAAATAACCAAGGAGGCCATTTGTAAGAATTTAGGAGCTGCGGTGAGAAATGTCTTGAATCCCAGCTTGTGTATTTTCATCACAGATATCCTTCTGAGAAAATGGAACATCTGTCTCTCTCTCACCATAGTTTTATGCTCATATTTATACATCTAACAGTATTCTAATGGTGTGTAGAAAATAATAGCATACAATGTTCAAAACAATCTGCAATTCAGCCCAAATGTCAAATTGGTTCAAATGGACCAATTACAAAGTAAACAACTAATTCACTTGACATTATGACTTTAGATTCCAAACGAACTTGAACTCTTGAGCTGATTTTAGTGACTCCTCCTCAGCTTGGTGAAATCTATAACACCTCTGACCAACATGACACCTGCACTGCTTACAGGCAATTTGCTGACTAATGATCTGAAAAGGAGTTGACTATTCATAATAATAGCAGAACAACAGTTAGTGGTAATGAAGTGCAGACAGAAAATATTGTTACTGTATTGCTGTAATTATTTTCTTTTAATTGTTCAACTTCAACTTAAAATCATTAGAAACAATTTATTTCAACTTGAGTTGCAACTTGAATTAAACTTAGATGCAACTTGGTTTTAATGTATGAATATAAACATAAGAAAATATTATAGAATCAGTGTCTGCTTAATAGTGTAAAATGCTTAAAACTGGACTAAAATCAAAACCAAGAAGATTTTGTCTCATTTCAGAAGACTGAAATGACTACTGGAGTGCAGATATGTGTGCAGTTACCAGGGTTAATTGTCAATCTGATCCCTAAGATCTCTGTTAGCAGCTCTGCCATGACTCAGACCTTTCTGCGGTGACGCCTGTCATTAATGTTTCAGAGCTCAAGCACTCCGTTGAGACTGTTGCTTGTCTGCTGATGGTGCTGTATTGATAAATGAAAAGCATTAAGCAGAAACTTGTTTGATCTGCTCAGTGGAGGAAGCCACAGAAGCTGCTGGCATACCAATTTACACCCATCACTTATCTTTCCTTGCATGCTGTCCGTCAGCACTCATGTTTATTTTTAACTATATATTGTTGATATGAGGTCTTGGGGGTGGGCTCTTTTGATATGGCCAATAAACAATCACCTAGAAACCACACCTTCAAGCACCATCACATTGTGACAGGAAGTTCCAGTCACATTTTTCCCGTTTTGTAGTCCAGATAAGGTTATAGTGTATATTTATATGCACCGGGTTATTCTAGACAAAAAGCAATCAGTCAACAGATCCATTTACTGCAAAACACTCAGTAACACCTGGAGTGTGTTTTGACTGAACTCCCATCTGCAGGAACGAAATGAACTTTTGCCAGGAAAGATGCCAACTATCACATCACCATTAAATGGCCTCGTCAGTTTGTGCCACGTTTATATGCACTGCACAGATGTCAATACATTATCTAAAATCAAAGCCAATAGGCACTTCACAGTGAAAAGGAGGCAAGAGACAATGACAAAAATCTCTCAGCTGTCCACGCAATGTGACAGTACAGTTTTTTTCCAATCAACACCCACAATTCCATTTGGCTTGGTCTTTGTACGGAAATGTATTTTGTTTCCTTTGCCCTGTTTCCTTTTTCACAGTTAAGTGGTGGGATACCAGTTTAACCTCAAGCTAACTGAAAAGAAAAATGTGTCTAAAGGGATAAAAAAAATTAGCATAATATCATAAAGACTGATGAAAATCAGATGTTAGAACTGCTTTTTGGTTTCCGATGATGGGTCCAAAATAGCAGCACCTACAGTATCTAATATTCTTAATATTCTTGAAATAATTAATGTGGCCAGTTGGACCAGCTTGATAGATTCTACTGGTCACAGACTCTCATTTATCCTTCTCATGCTTAAGAATGACTGAACTGATAGATAGATAGATAGATAGATAGATAGATCAAAAGAACGATGATAGAATGATATAAGGATAGAACCATAGAACAATAGATAGAATGACAGAACAAAATGATAGATGATAGAGTGATAGATAGAACTATAGAGCGATAGATAGAATGATAGAGCGAACGATAGATAGATGTGTGACAGCAGGCAGAATGAAACGGCCTCAGCCTCACCTCTGTGGCGTCTCTTTGGCTCTGACATGCACTTCTGCTGTGATAGCTTCACTCAAACACTATCTGCAATCTCTGTTCCTGTGGTTTGAAGAGACAGAGACATTCAAGAATAATGCCGTTTTTTGCCTGGGTTATCTGCACTAGTTGATCATCACGCTGTCATATTCTACTCATTGGACTCCCTCTGTGCTCTGGTAAGTATTGTGTTTCTGGTAATTCAAATGGCTGCCTGTATGATAACGCTAATGAGACTTTTTGCAATTAACCCGATGGTCTCGTCAGGTGGGCCTGAGGGGGAATTTGTGCTGATGGTGTCATTATGGGTTAGATCACAGCGAAAAGAGAATATCTGAAAAGAAAAGTCTACAAATATATCAGGAAAGGAGCCAGAGGACAACGTTATGCTACTGCAGAACCGCGATACGATTCAAAAGGGTGGTATTGATGGTGTGTGATGAAAGCAGCGCTCCAGCTTGACTGAGGAAGCGTGTGTACAATACGTAATGTGTGTTATAAATTATTGGCTTCTTCTGACAGGGAATGGATGGGTTATGCTCGTGTGGTAATCTTCTTCTACCTCTCGTCTCCTTCTCTTCGCTTCCTTTCTTCTGTGCCTACTTTGAACATAAAAGTTTTACTTTTTGCACAAAGTCTGTAGATTTTAACTCTCTTAGTTTGAGCCTGATCCATAAGCCTATTCTATCCCAAAAGGAACAAGAATTGACTTCTACCATCCCATCCATTTGCTGTAGAAGCGGACCTATCATTGATGCTACTGGGCTTTGAATTAGCAGACAGGGAGAGTTAAAGTCATGCATTCTAATCACACGCTAATCAGTCCAAATTAGAATTGATATACAGAGAGAAAATGGATTCATCCCCTCACCCCTTGAGATTCTGGAGTTTAATAGAGATGGATAATGCTTGTGATATCTTCTTCAAAGACCCTCAGATTGATTGTGTGTCCATCAATACACAGTAAGTAGATATCCAATGACTGACACTTGAACATCAGTGCAAAAGGACAACCCTCATGAGCTTCACCTTAAGTACAGGACAAATTCAAAACTGGACTGTTAGCAAAAAGTACAGCAAAAAGTATGACTAACATTTATTTTTATAAAATACTACTGACAAAACTGCATTTTTAACTATATGTTGCAATATAAACAACCAGTCAGTAAATACAGTTATTTAAATCTTAAGCCCCATTCACACCAAGAACGATAACTATAAAGATACCGATATTAGCGTCCACACCAGCGAACGATATTGTCTGTTTATGTTAAGTGCACGCTCGTCTGCCGCTTTAAATTTGAGCTCATTATAGCAGGATGGATTCTGATTGGGCGTCAATGTTTGTATCGTTCATCAGCTGGAAAAATTCATTCTGAAAGTGATTCCAACGATATAGTTTCTCTGTGCCTTTATCATTATAGCTGTGGTGTGGACTCTGCTATTCTTAAATATTCAGAACGATTTTTAGAACTATATCTTTATCGCTATCTTTAAGCCCCATTCACAACAAGAATGATAACTATAAAGATAACGATATTAGCGTACACACCAGTGAACAATATCATCCGTTTATTCTCAACACGCACTTGTCTGCTGCTTTAAATGTTCAAGCTCGTTATAGCAGGATGGATTCTGATTGGGCGTCAATGTTTTTATCGTTCATCAGCTAAAAAAAAATCGTTTTGAAAGTGATTCGGAATGATATTGTTTCTCTGTGCATTTATCGTTATAGTTGTGGTGTGGACTCTGCTATTCTTTAATACTGATAACGAATTTTTGAACTATATCTTTATCGTTATCTTTATAGTTATCATCCTTGGTGTGAACGGGCCTTTAGAGTTAGTTGTTACTGTCAACGCTAATGCACAATAACATTGTTTATTATAAGCGTACACTGAAGTTATGTCGTAGCCACTTTAAATGCTTGAGCTGAGTGGATTCTGAGTGGCTGTCAATGTTTTTATTGTTCATCAGCTGGAAAAAATTGTTCTGAAATTGATTCCAATGATGTAGTTCTTCTTTGTCATTATCTTTGGTGTGGACTATTATTACAGAATGAGAACAATTATTAAAACTTTAGTTCTCGTCCTTGGTGTGAACAGCCCTTAATACCCTGCACACTTCATATGATTTGTTTAAAGTGCTTTTCAGAGTAAGTAAGGGACAGTGATGCTGACTTTCGAATGACTTTCTCCCATTCATCATGCAGATTCTTCAGAAAGTGGAATTTGGCAGTCATAAGGGGGATAATTAATGTGAAGGAGAATAAGAAAGCATATTTACCAGAGAAAATCAAGCTAATGCAACTCCTCAAGCCTAATACAGAGACAGAGGTCTTAATTATCAGTTAATCAGTTTAATTACCCATAATTAGCCTTTTCTAATTATCCTACCATTTTGGTCTGCAGATACATCATCAACATCCACGTCACAAAAGCCTTGTATTGTCAATTTACAGTGAGCCAACACAAGACACACACGGCTTTCCAAATGACTGTTGGCCAACAATCAGTCATTAAATCATTAACCTGATTAATGCGTACAGCTCGTTATGATTACACAAGATGAAATCAACTGATGACGCACAACTGACTTTTTTATCTGAGCATATACACATAAGTTTACGGGTGATCCTTTTTTTTATTTTTTAATGCAATGGAGAAAGTAAGTAAAAAATATGCACTCTGAGGGAACTTTTTACATCTTAAAATTATAACTGCTTCTGCCTCCTACTGAGTAAACAGTATGCAATATTTAGCAGTTGTTGTGAAGGAGAAAGACACCTCTCTAATGATCTAATTCATTATTCACTGTGTGAGTTACAGATGGCGAGGGTGAGAGATTGCATCTATGTGCTAATGACGGCCTGTCAATGTGATACCTCCTCTCGATACAGCTTCCTTAGGATGGGAATAAGAGACTGCAGATGTTAATATATGCCTTAAAAAAAAATCCAACACACACTACACAAGACTGCGTCAACGGCCTGTGAGTCATTGAATATTCAAGGATTGACATATCACACATACTTGTTTGATTGTCCATTAAGACAGCAATCAAGCATCAAAAGCTTTGAATTTTTCATATTTACTGATGTCATATAACAGGCTGAGACTGGAAAACAACTTGTGCACCTATATATAGGGTCAGCATTATTGAAATTTTGGGCAAAAAAGGTGGATTATCTATTGAATCAATGTATGAAGCACAGCTCATACAGAAGTCAATGTTAAACCAAGCAGCTTTCTGTTGGTCATTGCAGACTCATGTGACCAACTTGAACCCATTTGGAAATCTTTTGCCCACATGTAAAATACCCAATCACGTGGTGGATTCATATTAAAATGACTGTTCTGTGCATTTTCACTGGCAAAATCCAAAGCTAAATGTGTCTGGCCTCTATGAATGCTACTTTTCAGACTGTACAATATGAGCCCACTGAGATCTTGGGTAAAAGTAAAAAAAAAACTTTTTTTGACATCAGTAATCTTATTTCAGACTATACATCCTAAAGCTTTTACAATGATTAGTAGCATTGACACAATCATGTCATATTCCAACATCATTACTGACAAGCAACAATGAAGTCACAAGCAGGACTGTAGATACAAAATTACATATGCTGTCAGAAGTTTGTTCGAGGAAAAGATTAATAAACAATTTAATTCAATACCTTGAGTCCAATAATTAGCCTAGGACAGGAAAATTGTACTTTAGGCACAAAAGGCTAAAAGGAAAAGCAGACTAGAACAGTTATAAATGTGATATAAAACATTATATATATATATATATATATATACACCGTATATATATATATATTGAAATCAATTATGTATTCCAGAATTCTATGCAAGAAAATGTAAATTTTTTGGTGAGGGAAGTTTGATAATGCTTACGGTATGTAGAAAGGTTTGCTTTATCATCCTTTTTGCACATCACTTTTGACCAATTTACTGCACTTATTTATTTACTATGCTTTATACATCCCACTGAGTGGGAGTTTGTGTTCTTATATTTATGATTCCCTGAGTGACAATACTTTAGTATTAGAATCCCAACAAATCAAAGAGAGTGAATGCAAGTGGGCTATATTCACAATGTGTTTCATAAAACAGTGTCCTCTTCACATAGAGCATGTTGTGTTATAAAATCATTGCAACATTTTCAGTATTATTCTGTACCACAAGCACTTTCAGTCCCTGCTGATCTTCGGTGGTCTATTTCCTTCTAGCTGCTCCTTGGTAAGATGCTCCTCATGTCCGAGAGCACCATGGATCTGTAGTTGCGTTCCAGCCCCTCCATGTACTCCAGGTAATTACTCACCCTGAAGCCGTGGATCGGTTCCTCCTGCAAGCGGGCAAAAGAAGCACAGATTTGATGAGCAGCGCTTGAGAGAGCCGGTTTGTGGAAAAGAGGTAGAACGGGTTTATAACAGCTTTAGAATAGACTGCGGTCAATCTGTTTCGATGAGAGTTTGATATTCTTGTTCCAGTCTGAGCAGATCCTGATTATCCTGCACACAAAGTGGCTAAAATCATCCTGAAAACTGTGTACTGCTGAATGAAATCATGCAAGATTTTACGCATACTGTGCCAAATCTCACTGCCTAGTAACAAATGGCATATTTTAATGAAACAAGAGGTCGCTATGCGAGATGTGGCTACACGTTCTGGTACTAAATAAACAATGCACCGCCTAATATACTCTGACATTTAGCTGGGGATAAATAATATTGTTTAGACAAAGCCAAATGATTTACATTTTGTTTACGATGAGTCAGCGAATGCAAGTCCTAAAGCTGTGCCTCAAGTTACAGAAGGACACTTCGGTTCATGGTGAATGGATGAAAATGAGAGAAAGGATAATAAACCTTTATGAGTTTGCTGCGTTAAATAAAATATGCCTACAGTGTAAGCAGTTTTGTGATATAACTGCAGACCACAGGAGTTGGTATGGCAATCACAAACAAAATAGATAAGTTCACAATGTTTAAGAGCAAACAAAAAAACTAATGACTGGAATAGTCTATTACAAAACACATGATAAACACTTTCATCCACTGCTGATGAAAGCTAGATAATGCCATACATTTTAATACGGAGCACCTTTATATACAACTGAATAGAGTCAGATAATAACTGACAATAAGTGGAAAAGTAAACTAAAGAAAAATAAAGATCATGAACTGGAATATGAAGACAGAACGCTGGTCTTCTCAATCACAATTTCACATACAATTAGATTCCATACTGTAACATGACCTATTATAATATCTCATCAACTCTATGGTGAACTTGCAGGAATACTTCACCCAAAAATTCATTCACCTTCAAGCCAGTTCAAACTTGTAAGAATTACTTACTTTCAAGGAACACAAAATTAGATACATCAGTACCAGAGGTGCTTAGTATCACTGATGTCAAACCTGGTGTGATGAAGTTTGAATATTAAATTTTGGGCTTTTGTTGTATGTCAAAAAGCAGCTTGGAGATTCTTAAAATGAAACACTAAAAATGACATTTTAATTACAAGTACCCATTATCTAAAGACATTAAAACTATTCCGCTGCCTATTGTTAATGATAAAAACAAAGAAAAAAGCCTTAAATGGTTTTGCAGGATGCTTTGAACTCACTAAGCCAGACTGTGTCATGGTTTTCAAAGTGTTGGATGTATTCGGCAGTGACAGACAATTACTTTTGAAATCCTGCAAACAAAGAATGACTTTAGTTGGGTTTGATTTCTACAATGTTGAATCATCCAAAATGGATTCATTGTACATTTACTCTGGCATTCAGCTTCAGAGTGACATCGGAAGGGATTGTTACGAGTAATTTCCATCCAGATCTTTAATTTAGATGAAATATAGATAAGTTTTGTAATCTTGGATATGTACAAATCCTCAGAAACCTTTCAGGAATTGTCTGAAACGCTTTCTCTATTGTACAGGGCACACTGACGCACACACAAAGACTGAAAAGTTTTAAACTTTTAAGGGTGAAACAAGGACAAGAGTGTGTTTAATCTGATTTACTGCAGACACGCTTGCACACTGTAAACCTCTGTGCATCCTTTAAAACAACACTGGCTCAGGATTTTCTCACCTTAAAGGACTAGTTCAGCCAAAAATGAAAATTCTATCATTATTTACTCACCCTCATGTCTTTCGAAATAGACTTTCTTTCCTCTGTGGGGCAATTTTATGAGGTTATATGGTGCCGTTTTATTCTTTTTAGAGCTTGACTGTCCCAGATCCCCATCCACTTTCATTAAACGGAAACGAGCAGTGTGAACATTTAGCTAAACATCTCCTTTGTGTTCCACAGAAGAAAGTCATACTGGTTTGGATTGAGGATGAGTAAATTAGATATTTTCATTTAAAAAGTTATACTGCACCTTAAGAAAGACCTGCAGGTCCTGCGTCTGTGTGTGCTGCAGAATGTCCTGCTGCAGGTGACGGAGGGCAGAGATGCACATGTACACCTGGTAATCTGGTCCCATGATGACGCATGTGGCTACATAGTGACAGATCTCAGACCAGTCCAGGTAGTTCCAGAAGCACTGACCAAGCCACTGAATACAGATCTGCATAACAGGTGGAAGGACAAACAGAGTGAGGAAAGGAGAGAGAGCCAGAAAAGTAGATTTGAGAAAATGCAATGTTTGCACCATAAATGTTTTAAATCAATCGATATGAGATGCTGGAAAAATAAATGAGAGATCAAAAACTTCTGAGTATTGAATTCTAACATGATGCCCTCAAGGTTTGATGCAGTCTATTACCTGTTAAGAGTCCTAATTAACCACGAAACAAATCATCACATCACTTTCTTAATAAGCTTTTTTGTTATTTTCCAGTAAAAATATCTAAATTTATTTGAGAAGTGAAACTGCAAGATATATATATTTTTTAAAGAAATTAATACTTTTATTCAGCAAAGATGCATTCAATTTGAGTGGCAATGAAAACATTAATATTGATACAAAAGTATTTATTTTTTAAATAAATGCTGTTCTTTTGAACTTTCTATTCATCAAAGAATCCTGAGCATAAAACTGTAAAAATAAAACATGAAACATAAAAGAGTTTCCACAAAAATCTAAAGCAGTAGGGCATCAAAATTGATGGTAATAATAAGAAAGATTTCCTGAGCTGCAAATCAGCATATTATAATGATTTCTGAAGGATCCTGGAATAATGGTTGCTGAAAATTCAGCTTTACCATAAAATGAATAAGTAACATTTAAAATATATTAAATAGAACACAGCTATTTTAAATTGTAATAATATAAATGTCATTACTGTATTTTGATCAAATAAATGCAGCTCTGGTGAGAAACTTTTTTCAAAAACATTCGAAAATTTGACTGACCACAAACCTTTGAACAGCACCTAAGTTTATTTTTGACTTGCATCTTGTTTTAAATATAAATCTAACAAAACTATGTGGTTTATGCTTATAATAGTATTTTCACTGGAAAACAAGACAAAAAATGACTTTGTATGAATAACAGGAAAAATGTTTCTTGAGCTCAGACAAAAAATAAATCAAGTCTCTTAAATCATAATATGCAGAAATCCCTTTCATCTACAGGCTTGATGCATTTCTGTTTTGTTTCTGTGGCAGTGAACTAAGTTCAGGTCATATAATCCTCCCTTAGAAGCGGTTCAATTATTCTGCGGTATCGTAGATGGCGTTCCAGTTCTGCCACGTGTACATGCCTCCTGTACATTCAGACCACTCCAGCATGCAATTTATACAGCATCTGTATCTCTCTTTCAGACACTCTTCCTACTTTGTCTTGAATTGGAAACACTCTCCCCGAGTGCAAAGACACGGATGCCCTCTATGATGGAGGTGACACTCAATTTAAAACAGAAAATCTTCTTTCCTTCAGTTTTTGTCCATTCAAAACTAGTTATAAGTTTTAGAACTTTGGATATTTTTGTAGCAACTGCAGAGGGTTTTTTTGCATTTTACTGCTGTGTAAAAGTTCCCACACCGATGACCTTCAATCATGTATTGACTGCAGCCTTTAACAGATCAATACTTCGGTCTGGTATAAATAACTTTCCTGTCACAACTTCTGTCATGGACTGAAGAGAAAGTTTTTTGTTTTTATTTTTAAACAGATGGTCACATTTATATATCATATAAAGAGTCTTTTTTTTCTTTCCATGGCTCAAGTAGCGTCTCTCATGAACTCATGTGACATGAAATACTCCATCTTACATCCTCTGTTTTGCAAAAAAGTAAATAAAATAATAATAATATATACACACGCACACACTGTACAGTAAATCTTAACACGCTGCCTCTAACTCAATGACCAAATGTACTGAAAACAACAATTTCCACAATCTTCCTCTGTGTTTTAGTGTAACATTTTGATTTGTAAAACAAAAAAGTGAATATTTTACTGATGCTACTGAATTCTTAAACCTTGTTTCTGCTTTCCCTTCACATCACACTAAACTAAAAAGGGGCAATAAACACACCATTTTTGTATACAGGAGCACTTCTTGTTTTCATGTGTCCTTAGAAAGAAGAGAAACATGTTGCTCAGGAAGATTTTAAGCTTATTGCTTAAAGCATTTTTATATTTTTAGATGGGTCTATGAGTATATGTGTGTTTTGATAATTAAAAAATGCTCTTTTTTCATTTTTTTATCTTTTTATATACAGTATCTCACAGAAGTGAGTACACCCTTCACATTTTTGTAAATATTTTATTATATCTTTTCATGTAACAACACTGAAGAAATGACACTTTGCTACAATGTAAAGTAGTGAGTGTACAGCTTGTATAACAGTGTAAATTTGCTGTACCCTCAAAATAACTCAACACACAGCCATTAATGTCTAAACCGCTGGCCACAAAAGTGAGTACACCCCTAAGTGAAAATGTCCAAATTAGGCGGGTGTACTCACTTCTGTGAGATACTGTATATACAGCTACCAAAAGCATCTTTCAATCTAACAACAGTAGTGAATTTCAGGCACACCGAGAAATATGTTTTTAGTCATGTCAGAGGAATTATACAAGATCCATGCCTATTGAAAGTGTTCAAAGGATAAAGAATAAAAAAAAATATAAATAATCTAAACGCAGAAAACACAGTTACTCTTCAATATGTTTGTCCTTGACTGCTAGAAAAAGGTAATATCTGACTCAATCTGACAGAAGACTTGAGGCAGAGCTTTGAGATCATGCATATAAACCCCAGAGAGAGCACAGCGTTGAGTAATCACTGAATTTGTCTATGAAGATTGTCAGTCATTCAGGTCATAGCAGAATGTCCTTGCATCTTTATATTTCTACCCTGGCAGTGTAACACTCATTCACCCAGCGATCACGATTCACACCGTCAGTGATTTACATCCCACAGAGATTTGTGATGAAGTAACATATGATGAGCTTAAATACAGGACATCCTGTTGGACATTGTTTGTCTTGTTTTGACAATGCTTTCATTAAATGGAAACCTTAAAGCTTCTTTTTTGTTGACAATAAATTGATAAACAATTCTCCTTACAAATTTGGGAAGACGGTTGCTGTTCTGGAACACTAAAAATACCAGATCTGCTACACAAAATGCGTACAGGTTGGCATTGGCAAGTCTGCTTGGTTGTTTACCAACGGAGATGATTGGTGTGAAGTAATTAAAAATTAAGTACTTAAAACACAGCACCTGAGAGGGAGTGAAGCCAGACATCCTGAAGGCAGAAAAAACCAGAGGAACCTCTGCTTTGAGCAACATTTCGACGTAATGAGCGGTGCAAGAGTAGATGGGATGAATGCCCGACTGAGCGATCTCTATAGGGAGATGTACCTAGAAACACAAAAAAAATAAATCCATAAAAGTATGAAGATGCATTGCGCAAGGTGCAGTGTATATGATCCTAAGCTGCATTAGTTCTTACGTGTCATGACTGATCATGAAGAGCAAATTAAATTTGAGAACTCTGCAAAGGCCAAGATCTTCAGTAAATAATGACTTTATTTTAGTCTGTTCTTGACACAAAGCTATGATATGACTTCAGAAGACTCGTACATAAACACAAAACCAGTTTTATGATGCTTTCCCCCCATTTCTGGAGTAAAAATCCCCTTTTCATTTTTATTGAAAATAGAAACATTATGCAAAATATCCCCTTTTGTGCTCTCCAGGAGAAAAAAAATAAAAAAGTGTATGACAACAGCATGAAGGTGAGTAAATAATGACAGAACTGTTCCTTTCAGAGTTCTGGCCACCACGGAAAACAACAGAACACCACACATGCTAATGACACAACCAAGCTTTTATTAGCTGCCTCTGCAACTTCCTGTTTAGAGAGGACTGTGACAAATGTGAGGGCTGCGTCTTCTCTTTTTCCTGATTGTCATCATTGTCTCTCAGCTAAATGATTTACATGCACGGCCACTCTGACAGCACAGAAATACGGAACTGTAATCAGACAAACTTGTGTGTGTGTCTGTGAAGCATTATCATATCCCGCACATATTTTTACAGCTGAAACTCTATTAACTGAGCTCTGTTTACTATCCGCTGATCCGAGAGAGCGAGAGAGAGAGAGAGAGAGAGAGATTGCTCCATCCAAATTTTATGGGAACCACTGTAATGACTATTGCCCCAGTAATGTCATGATATCCAGCATTTCCTCCCAGTATTAACTTTTCCTATGCAAATGGAGATTAGAATGATAATGCAGGTCAAAATGCTGAGTTTTGTTTATGGCACATGGATATGAAAGCTACACAAGCATATACATAATATAAATTCAGAACATTACTAAACATGAGAGGGATGCAGCTGTTATTAGTAGTACAAAATTGCAACCTGGGCTAAGCTTAAGACATTTAAAGGAATAGTTCACCCAAAACACAGCAAGACTGCTTTTATTTAATCAAAAATATAGTAAAAACAGGAATATTGTGAAATATTTTTACAATTTAAAACAACTTATTAAGACTTCAGTGTGACATGATCCTTCAGAAATCATTTAAATATGTTTAAATATGTTGATTTGCTGCTCAAGAAACATCATTTATTATTAGCAATGTTAAAAACAGTTGTGCTGCTTTTTTCCAGGGTTCTTTGATGAATAGAAATTTCAAAAAGATATTTATTTGAAATATAAATTATTTGTAACTATGTAAAACCATGTCTTTTTTTTATTTAATGCATCCTTGCTGAATACAGGTATTCATTTAAATGACTTAATTAGATTTTTTTTGGGCAACCTACTACTTTAATGTGTTGCGTGTACAATTCGTTGCTCCGGTCTTGATGATAGCTACCCCAGCATGTAATAAATGTTGACATGAATGAGAAGAAAGAGAGAAATGATACAGGCTGTAACTCACAGAGCTGTGCAGTCTTGGGGGCCACAGGAAGGCAGACGGCAGCAAACGGGAGAAACGCAAGAGCAGACTCAGAGAACGACCCACGTCGCCATGCATGAGCAGAAAAACTGTGGAGGCAAACCAATCGTGACCAGGATAACCACCCTGAAAACAGGCTGACAGTCGGGTCAAGGAATCTTCAATACATTCCAGCGGCTGACCTATTTTTTCGAACAGCTACGATGTCAAAATAGTGGCCAAAAAGTATTTAAACATTAAAGTCATTGATCTCAAGTGAGTGAGTGATCTCAAGATAATTTTGTGATTTTTAGTAGATAAAGTCTAGAAGTGTCCTAGCAGATCATGAACATGTTCCGCTAATGTTTAACAATAACTTGATCAATTATTTTTGATCACATAAATGCAGCCTTGGTGAGCATAACTTTTTTTCAAAAACATAAAAAAATTCTAAACCCCAAACGTCTGAACAGCAGTCTATGTGTTGTTTTATCATTTAAAACCTAATGAAAACACTTCAAAAGTGTACTTGGGCTATATTTATGATAATATATTTTTATAAACTAATGCTATGTTTTGTTTACAATTATGTTTTGGGGCTAATTATTCAAAATTCATTCCAAAAAAATAACTGAAAACAGAAAATGCGTCCTATCAATGGATGGTGGTAGATTTTGGAGCTACTATTTGACTAATGCATATCTGATACTAAACTTTTATCTATAAAGGAAAACAGCATGAAGAAATTTAAAATGGCATTCAGCTTATCATGATTAGTGATTCATCCACATTAACATAAATCAATACATGGTCTACAGCAAATTAGAATATTGCGCACAGTCAAATGTAACATCTGAATTTTTGCAGCAATTTGCATGTCGCTTGATTAATATTATAAAGTGTAATGAGAAGGATACAGAGCTCAGAAGTGACACTGACTCGTTGTTGAGAGAGGAACTCTTGACAGTGCTTGAGCAGAAGACACAGATCCTGCTCTGAATCTTCTCTCAATAGCTTTAGGAACTTGCCATACCTACACACACACACACACACACACACACACACTGTTTTACATAGCAGCTTCATTTAATACCCCATTCAATAAGACCTTGCTAAACAAAGGTGAAAATACATTGTTAAAATGTTCTTCCCCAAACACCAACTTACAGACATTTACATAATTAGAAATTTCTCAAGGCAATATTTCTTGACTAATAAGAACAAATTTCGCAACCGAATTAAATTCAGTTTTATCACGCATGTACAGTCTCTCCCAGGGAAACAGCACCAAATGAAGGTTAACAGAGAGTTACAATTATCCCAATGTGCTGAGCACTAGAATGCATTGCCTGATTACAGTCATTGTGGATTGCCTTAAGACAAAATATCTAAATGGGTTCATATTGAGTTTAACTAGTGTGCTGACATACCGCAGAATGCCAGTGGCTTTCAGTGAAGCTGAAATCATTTCTGAATATTCACGCTGCAAAAATCACTTTCCTAAGCAGTATTTTTGTCCTGTCTTCCAGCACAAATATCTGAACATTTTTAAAGTAAAATACATGTGTTTATTAATAATAATTACATTGTTTTACTTTCATGATGATGATAATAATAATAAAAAATAAATGTAATATAATATTTCTGTATATAATGTATATATTTCTGTAATATAATGTTTCTGCATGTTTTATGAAGGCAAATTTAAGACTGTTTTTTAAACAGGCTTTCATTACTTTAATTCATAAAAAAAATTAAAAAAAATTAAAAAAAAAAGCTTAACCAGAATATGAAAATAACTTTTACTGGACATTCTGATCACAGTGTAAGAAGTGCTGTTCTTTCTCCATATTTTTGTCTTGTTTTCCAATAGATACATTTATTTCAGAAGCAAAACAACTTCAAATAAAACGTCTGAGAAATTGATCAAAATAAAGTGAGTAATCTGCCAATGGGCTAATAAATAATTCAAAAGGAAAACAAGTTTTCATACCTCATTAACAGATGTTAGTTCTTGTTTCAAGCATCACTTCATTATGTTCACTTTTAATGTTATATTTTGCAGTGCATGCATGCAACATTTAATGCCATGACTATGAATTCGAGACTTTCTGCTTCGATGTAAGACCTTTTTAAGACCTTCATTTGTGAAAGGGAGAATTAAGACTTTTTAAAGGGGTCATATGATGCGATTTCAAGTTTTCCTTTCTCTTTGGAGTGTTACAAGCTGTTCGTGAATAGATAAGATCCCTGAAGTTATAATGATCTTTAAAAAAGCATCATATGACCCCTTTAAGACCCTGTATACAATACATAATAATACATTTCTATTGTAAAATATATATTTTTAAGTATACATTAGTGTCTTAACAAAGGACTTCAAGGTTGATTCACAAACCCTAACCCTAGCATTAAGTTTAGCCTGGATATGGCATTTTACCTGAGGGATATCCCCACACCTAACTGCTCCACAGACGACAGGCTTCGAGTCTTTACACTGTGGTCCACCACTGAAACCAAAAAAGAAATTACATCCCATTTGCACCTCCTCTTCAAATACCCATTTAATTTCAGCAAATGGAGCACAGAGTAGCAAAAGAGCACTGCAAAATGTGCTGTTAAATAATACATTTTCATTTCAGCATCGGCTTACCCACAAATCAACATCAGCTGCGTGATCCACATTCATCATGCTTAAGAATGGCCTTAATTGAGTGAATGCCCTTGGTGAGACGGAAATGGGCCCACTGATATAATTATGGGGCCATTCCTCCATCCTCATTAATATAACAACAATGTCAGGATTGTAGTAATGATGACATAATGCAGATAGATGTGCACCTTGTGAAGTGACTGGTCTTGACTGGCTGGCAAATGAACCAATAGGAGAGAAGGGTTTTGGCGGAATGACAAATCATACTTCCTGCTGCTCACATCAGTCAGCGATTATGACATGAACGGCTAAGTGAGATGAAGTGTGACAACTCACCCCTACTCCTCTGCTAAATGAGAGGGGAGGATACAGACCTAGAGGCAGACGAAAGGAGGAAACGAATGCTAAAGTAACATGACACCATAATACTTGCCATGTCAGGCATCCATACATACATTGAGAAGTCTGATTGATTTTTGTAAATTCTCATCAATTAATCTATCACTCAAAACTTTACCCAGAAGCTGCATTTCATGTCTTCTTTCTATAGTAAACTCAATATTTACTGAAGTATTTAAAAAAAGAGAAACATTTTCACTCATAGTCTCCGACTCCGGACTTCATAAATGAAAGAAGATGCTTGTCATTAATTAAAAGTTCACGAGCTTACCAGAACCCAAACCACTAATAATCTCCAGAGTTAACTGACCCCTGACCCTCACCATACTTAAAAACGAGTTATCAAAGACTTTCAAAGTATGAAAACTTTAACTCTCTGACACTGAATTAAAAAATGTGATGTTTTGAGAGGGTAGAGGTTTTGAAAGATGTTTAATTGATGTCATGGAGTCAAATAAAAAAGCAAAATAATCATAAATTTCAAGGTTTATTATAAATATTAAAACAATAATAGGTTGAGAGGGGTGTGAATTTTGTCAAATCATTCTTTTGAAGTGGTCACACTACTCAAGCGCAAGCCAGAAGATATTCCTTGCAGCTGGGATTTAAACAAAAGAGCATGACCAATTTTATTTCTGAGAACCATTATGTTTAATAAATGAAAACCCCACAGAGCCTCAACTATTTGGCCATTTTCTAAATAATTCTGCTTGCGTGAATGGAAAGCTGACAAATCTCGTCCAGATGGATTTTTACAATGAGCATACCATGGTGAACTAACAGCATGTCCTAACCAGGTGGGATGCAGAAAGTTTCAAGCAGAAAGCAATTTTAATTTTTTTTCATAATCACCTTCAATCAGAAAATATATCATGTTTAATGTATAGTTATGAGAAGCAGGACTATGATACACAAAGGTATATTCATATATACCCTTGTGTGTTTTTTATTCCATATACACCCTCTGAAGTGAATGATGTCTCTGTTAGCTGTCTGCAAGTTGGTCACATAAATAAAAAAAAAATCCTTTCATTAAACATTAAAGTGCTGTTGACTGACCTTTATATTCTGCCGGTGGAAAGAAGCAGTCGGTGGATGAAGACGAGAGATGCAGCACGACCCTCTCCAAAAAATCCGCAAGAACTGTGAGAGAAAAGATATGTGAACCGTAGGGATATGCCGGTATCAAATTTTCATGTTGCGATTAATTGCTAATGCTTTTATCACGGTATACGGTATTATCACGATATTTGAATTTAGTTTAAAAAAAAAAAGTGCTGTCATAATACAGTATAACAGGTTTAATAACTTTTTTCTTATAACAAAAATAACTGAACATTTAAATGCAATAAAGCAATACAGAAAAATGTATAAAGAACTATAAAGACCAATAGGTATCACTTTACAATAAGACCTCATTAGTTAACCTTAGTTAATGCATTAACATTCACAATGAGCAATAGTTACATTTGCTACAGAAGTTATTAATCTTTGTTAAAAAAATACAAGTCTTAGTTCATGTTAGCTCATTAAATAACACAGTTGCAACTTTCGATTTTAACAACGTGTTATTAAATATTGGAATACCTAAGATTAATTAATGTTCAGAAGAATTTTTCATTGGCAGTTTATTAACTAATGAATTAACTAATGTTAACTAATGAAGCCCTAATGTAAAGTGTGACCGAACAATAAAGAATCAAAACACTTTCAAACAATATCTAGGGCATGTTGTAGTCCAGATTAAAATGTAAAAAAAGTTTGAAAATAAATAGCCTATTAAGTCTAAATATTTAAGTATTTGGCTCTGTGATGAACATCATAGCAAATACACAAATCTGAATGGCTGTTTAAATCATTTAAACATGATTCAGATTATTATTATTTCTGCAGTTTAGCGCCATCTGCTGTCAGAGAGTGAAAGTGCGCTTTCATCCAGAGCGTCTCTCACATGTTCCGCCAGAGTGCCCATGCGTCTTTCAGGCAGCATACAGCGGTGTTGTGCATTTTGACCAGTTTATGGGAAAAGTATTCTTAAAATGCATTCAAAATTCTGAATAATTTGTTATATACAATTATTCACGGTATTTAGAAGTGCCCACGATAACAATATCGTGCATATTCATTACCGTGATATATCGCATTACCGAATACCGGCACAAGTCTAGTGAACCGTCAAGGCAATTTCCTTTGAAACAAACCTCAAATCTCCAGCAAAAGAGCCTCTTTCATATAAGGAGCGGATGCTAGAGAAATCAAAGAATGTCTTGAGCTACAGTACACAAGTTTAAATACAGATCTTTCATGAAAAAGTTTACTTGTAAACTCATTTCTTTAGTGTTGCATGTATTTTCCTGTTTGTTGAAATGCATAACTCCAACAATGCTTAAAACTCAGGCTGCACAGCGAGAAAATACGCTGAGTGTGTTACTTGAATATCACTTTAATTAAGACAGAAAAGCCTAACACTGTGTTACACTGCATCAGACATGGGCAGGCATACAGTAACAGCATGTACTAATGGCGCTTTTCCACTGCATGGTACGGCTCGGTACGGTTCACTTTTGGGGGGTTTTCCACTGGGTACAGTACCTGGTACTTCTTTTAGTACCACTTCGGTTGGGGTTCCAAGTGAACCGTACCGTTACCAAAACGTGACGTGTAAACTCTGCTGATCACGGATTGGCCGGAGAGAATCGCACATGACACGCATGCACAATTTTTTATCCTAATCCACTTCAGCGCAAACTCCGCCCCACAGCTGATTGTAAAGATTTGATTGGTTGTGTTATTCACAGTGTTGATTTACACTATTCACAAAAAAATGCTAATCACTAAACCTACCCCACACCTGACCCTAACCTTAACCAGTGAAATTGACTGCACAGCGGGGTTGGCCCTGAATAGCGTGGTAAAGAAAGCTGCAGTTCAGGAGATAACTACCCCCTCCTACCCTGCGAATTTCGTGCCCGGGGATGCCCCCGTTGCTTGGAACAAAGCGATAGAGTAAAATCTTTCCCCTGCGCTGACGGCTCGTGGGTGATTCCCGTTTATATCATTATAAGCAGAGGTTCAAACTCCAGTCCGAACACCACTGGCCATGAGCTTTGGGCTCTGCTCTCACGGAGAATATTTATTTATATAGCATATTTTATTTTAGATCAACTTACCACGCAGTGGAAAAGCGCCATAAGACACTGCCAATGGTAAACATTCACAATAGAACAAATTCCTTGAAATATTTTACTATTTTAATCCAGAAAACACACACATTCAAAGGGTTTTACAGCTCTATTATTACTATGCTGAAAAAATAATTGTCTTTCATTTCTGTGGAAATCAGAAGGTAAATTTCAAGGAAAAAGACAAATGCAAATAACTTTGGTCTACAAAAAAGCAAGTGTGCACTTCATATTGTAAACAATCTATTCTGAATTTACAGAAACTGGTCTTTCAGAATTAGAGATCCTGAATACATAAATTTATAAGTTTTCTTTTCCAAAATAAATAAAAGTTGGAACATATAATGCAACATATAGCTGGGTCATATCATAAATTTTTTATCATTTTATTTGTGTTTCCTCCAGCCCACTTTTAATTTGCCAAAGCAGTCATAATTTAGTTTTTTATGACTATTTTCCACTATCTCTCTGACCCTTAAAATTAAACAGGCCGTTTTGTGCTGTTGTGCCTTTAGGTCATCAATGTAAATGCTCTCTTTGAATGTGAAATGAGTAACAACACTGACTCACGAGCTGCGGCTTTGCTGTCAAACTCAATATAGTTTGTGCTGCCCCGTCTTTCAAAAACAGCCTCTTTGCAAAAAAAATTATGACAGGATCACGAAACAATTTGCTCTGAAATTTGCTGCTGAAAAGAATAGGATAGTAGTAGGATAGGAAAGCTGCTGAAAAGGATATTGTTCATTCTTCTGGCGTTAAGAAGAAGGGTCTGTGAGACCCTCTTAGTAGTTATCCTACTTCATCCTTATTACCTCACGGTGACCGGGCAAACATATTGTTTTAAACAGATATCTGATTTCTCATTTTGACCCCTTTAAATGCAGTAAATGCAGTAAAACTTCAGTATAAGATTAGAGAAGCTGGGCATCTTGCTGTGAATTTCAAACTGAATGAGCTGAATGTGGGTCATACCGTATCCAGTGAGAGTGTTTGACTTTGTAGCCATGATCTTGCAGAACTGTCTCCTGCAGTCATCCATCCAGCTAGCATCTCTCTCCGTTTCTTTAGACGAGGCCAAGAAAGCACTGATCTCTGACTCTGAGAAAAAACAGGCACAGTGCTCATTTTTAACAGTCAAAATGATTGTCTTCTGGCAAAAACATTTGAACGCAGTACACAACAAATTAATTTACTGATTACATGCCCTATGGCAATCTGTGACTCTGACTTGTAACTACTAACTGTATAACTTCTTGGCCTTCAAAATAACAATATACTGTCTCAAGCCTAACATTTAAAGACAGGCCGAAATAAACACCACTGAGGCACTGAATAGGCCTTCATCCACATACTGATGCTTCTTCCTAAGGGAAGAGTGTTTTCTAGGCGTTAAGAACCTCTAGTCTCTATTTATTGAGTTGGAAAAAGCTGTCACATTGAAATAAAGATGTATCGCTGTAACAGTAAAGAAGAGAAATGAGTCTGTCATAAAGAAAGAATGTGTCCTTGAAGTTACTACAGAGTAGAACCATGTAAAACACTGAATTAACCTAATGGTTAAATAAGAGAATTGCTTTCATAAATTACAAAAATATCACATAACACATATATATAGTAGGATCTAATGCTTTAAACAGATTGTTCTTACCCTGTTTAGTGCGGAGAGTCTTGGGCACGTCAAGGATGTAATATTTAGGCAGGGGGTATGTAGACACCATTGGCCATGGGTAAGGGTCATTCCCCTAAGGGACAGATGGGACACTTTCCATAAATATGGTATACTGTGGTTTCCTATTATTATTTTTTAAGCTACAGGAGGCAAAATCTCATGTTTTATTAACTGTTAAGCTATTAATGTATATAACATAACATTGTACAATGTAATTTTGGCATATTCTGTTGAACTGATATTTAATGTGTTGCAGAAAAAGTTGTTTTCAACATTGACAATAATAAGAAACATTTTTTAGCACCAAATTAGCATATTAGAATGATTTTTGAAGGATCATGTGATAATGAAGACTGGAGTAATGATGCTGAAATTTCTGTTTTCCCATCACAGGAATAAATTATATTTCTCACAATACAGTAATTAATGTTTTACTGTTTATGATCAAATAAATGCAACGTTCGTGAGCTTAAGAAACTTTCAAAAACATCAAAAAAAATCAGTAGTGTATAAAAAAACAGTAGAATAGAAACTGTAGTGTATTTTAAATGATTTTAATTTCATTCTCATTTTAATTTGCTAAAACATGATACTCACAGTAGCTGTGAGCACAACACTGTTACCACATACATTTTTTTTAATGTATGGGGAAAATACATATATCAATATCTTCACACCAACCTTTGGTCCAAAACAAGCCAGACACTAGTACTGAATGACAGCTTACTCAGGGAATTCAGTCTGACCTCCTAATGTCAGTTTGTTTTCTAAAAGCATCCCCTTTCACTGTGCCAAAACACATTTTTTCCATTGCTACAATAATAAATATTTATTGCAGTTTCAAATCAAGAGTCTAATTTCAGTATAAAACGAATGAAAAACAAAGGAGTAACAGGGCTTTGTTTGTCAAACACCAAAGTGTGCAGGTTTATTTTTAGTTCCAGTCGTTGCAATCACCTAAAGATGTGTTGAGTCATCAACCAGAGCCTCATCCTGTATGTCATGAATGTCAAATTCTGTCATCACTCAAAACTATCACATATGCATCTACTGCCTTGTTTACAAATCTCTTTACATTACAACAGAGGCTTTATCGGCAAAGCTCTTTTTAGAAGCATGATATTGGTTTCCTCGCATGATTCCTCAGACATCTGAAATACAATCTACATAAGCAACTGCCAAAGCTAGTGGTCGACCGATATAGGTGTTTTGACAGCCGATGCCGATATCTTGGAAAGCAGGGTGGTCGATGGCCGATATAAAGCCGATATAATTTTATTTATTTTAATTAATATTTAAGAAATTTGAAATCATTTGAAAATTGATTAAAAAATAAATGTGTTAAATAAACATACTTATACTTTAGATGACAAAGTATTTTTTACAAATAAATAAATATTTAGCGCTGCCGTTCTCAGCGCCGTCAAAATAAAAGTCCAGCCTCAAACGCATTGGCCAAACAGGAAAACTTATTGGCCGATGCCGATATTTAAAAAAATGCCCAATATCGGCCGATATATCGGCCTTGGCAATATATCGGTCGACCACTAGCCAAAGCAGCAGTAAACCCCTCCATGGAGATTATGTTGGTATATGAATACTGATATATTAGACTCTATTTATGTTTCTTATATTCAAAACATGGGATGTAGAGAAGGCATCTAAAATTAAAATATTAACTGGGGACTATTACAATGACCGCAAAATTGTGAAAAGCATCCTGCATTGAATAACAGATTAAATCTCACTTCACAAAACTTTTTCCTAACTGAATATCCAGTATAAAACTGCTTTTAAATGGTAAAATAAAAAATTATGTATATTGCAACCAAATTACATCTGGTGACACTTTGCTTCCGTGGTACTATATCTACAACATGATCAACTCAACACAGTTTATTGTACTACACATACAACAGATAAGGAAGGAAAAAGGAGATGCTCTCACTTTCTGCAGGGCTCTGGGAGGAAGTCTCCTCTCAGACGGGCCACCAACTGTACCGATTCGAACAAGGATATGGTTTCTTTCCACAGACGGTCCATCAATGATGAATTCCCTGAAGATGATGAAGTCAGTATAAACAAACAATATACAAAATCAATATATACTGTATCTACAGTATGCTCACATTGTTAATTCAAATTATCTAAGCCTATGGTAAATGAAAAAAAAAGCAGTTTTTTAAATCTATTACTTTTGGAAAGTGACTGTTGGTTGACTCTGAATTAGTGTGTCGTGCTGAACTACATTCAAGGGAATGCAGGAAAGTGAGAGATGGTCACTCACCCTTCACCTGTGGGCGGCTCTGTGACATTGTCCCTCTGACCCTGCAGCAGTAACTCAGAGAGGTTATACTGAGACTCCAGCAGAAGAAAAGAATCCAGGTTACAGCACAGCACGCTCAAGAGCCTGAATGAGCACAGATGGAATAAAGAAGTGTTTACAGTAAAACAACTAACAAGCAACATTACTTCAATTTTACATAGCTGAAAAGTGAAAAATGCTGGTTTATCATCTCCCAAAATCTTTAGCAATCCATCATCATGACATTAGCAAAAAACTATGACATTTGCCTTTAAAATCAGGTGTGGAGCATCATTTTAGTGTCATTTCTGATCAAGAAGTTTAGTCTTTCAAACAGCCAGCAGTTGTTGTGTGTACACTATTGGAGAATATTACATTTTAACTCCATGACACATTACCAGGGAAATTAGCATGGAAGCTGTGAGAGTAATAAATCATGAAATCCTGCACTGGACTGATGAGATGAGGATATTCTGTATGAGTGGAGAACAGTATAGTGACACGTATCAGTTCTGGAGAAGCCAGAGGGACTGAGCTGCTAGAATGGTGAGGTGACACAGATTTTCCTCTCTAATGGTTTCTAATGATGTGATTCAATGCAGCTGAGCAAAGCTGATTGTAGAGGGTTTTCAATGCAGCCATTAAATGGCACTGTACTGTGACAGAGGTTGAATCAGTGCAGCATCAGTGCTTCGTTTGCAGCTAAAAACTACAACAGTTTTCAATCTACATTTTCTTACTAGTACAAACTCCATCTACTGTGGAGGCAGAGACTCTAACTGTGTGCCTATTCACATACTATACTATACCCAAAAGTATGCACTTCGGAAAATAAATACTGAGCATGCAGTAAGTGTTCAAGTATTACCATACTACCACACTGAATCACGGAGACTGGATGCAACTGTTTTATAACCTTCCTACAGTACCTTAAAATTCATAATCATAAATAATTTTTATGTTAAAATTCTCCTATCTCAGCTTAAAAATGCAGAGACAACTATAAACCATTTGCAGGTAGGTGGAAAGAGTAAAAATGGCATGTTGAAAGGAGTAGATTAATTCATAAACGTCATGACTCATTAGTAGACATTGCCTATGTCTAAAGCTCACTTGAATTTGTTCTCGATCATTAGACATGATGTTATAGTGCCTGAAACCAGTTAACTGGAGATGTTCCTTCAGACAAAAGCGCTGACTGTGAAATCAGCAGCCTTAGATCTGGACGCAGTCTATTCTCTGCTAATGGACAGCGACTGATCACAAAGATGAGTGAACTATCCAAAGCATTATAACTGTCAGATGTTTGGATACTGATAATCCTAACTGCACTCAGCTCTTCAAAGTCTAGGCAATGCTAGATGTATTTACGCTGCACTGATGAAAGATTCTGTGATGCAACACAAAGGGCAGAAGATTTTAGATTAGATTCACAATTGCAAGCGAAAGGGATTTCGATAATCGATTATGTGTCAGAAATACATCAGCAGTGGTGATAAGCCTAAAATGTAAACATTTGTACATCATATATATATATATTATATATGATAAAAGTTTCTATTTTAATATATTTTAAAATGTAATTTATTCCTGTGAAGGCAAAGCAGAATTTTCAGCAGCCATACCTCAATTACTACATCAATATTTAAATTTTTATCTTAAAGAAAAATCAAACACCTTTACAGGTCAGATACATAACCAACAATACTGGTTAACCACATTTATTTTTATATTGCATAGTCTCAAATCTGACACAAGGGGGCAATTTATCTATACAAATATGTGATATTATAAATTCCTGAGCTGAAGGACTTAACAATACACCCGGAGTAACTGAGGGCGTGAACTGCATGCTGATATTTTGCAAACGGATCATATTCCACAAACACAAGAGTGTGGGATTGAGTCATATAGCATGTGGGTCTCTCCACAGACACAACAGTCACAGTTTTGTCATTTCCCACAGACCCCATGCCCAAGAACTCATGTTGCTTTATGTGCCTGTTCACCTCTCGTTCCCTGCCATCCCAACAGCCAGACATCTCTGAGGCAATCTCTATTCATAAACCAAATAGGTCCCTAAGATCCAGTAATCTTGCTCTCCTCTCCATTCCTAGATCGAGGTTCCATTGAAGAGGTGATCGAGCCTTCGCTGTTGCCGGTCCTAGTCTATGGAACAAATTACCAGCTTCTATTAGAGCTGCGCCCTCTTTGCCAGTATTTAAATACCTGCTTAAAAACATATTTTGTCAATAGCTTTTATCTAGCCATGTCAATTGTATTGGTATATTGTGTTTAGCTGTTTTATGGTTTCTTATTTGTTTTATTTTAGCTGTATTGTACAGCACTTTGGATCAACCGGTAGTTGTGTGAAACTGCTTTAGAAAGAAAGAAAGAAAAGAAAGAAAGAAAGAAAGAAAGAAAAAGAAAGAAAGAAGATATACAATGAGTAAATGTATTAAATCACAGATTTATTGCACTCTCTGGCTTTTGTTATCATTACTCCAAGGAATGTCATCCGTTTAATCTTGTTAGTGGAAATCACAGTTCACGGTTACTTTAAGAGTTATCTTAGATAAGTAGATGAGAATTCAAAAGAATGAACCTTGACTCATTTCTGGTGGTTGGTTTAAGAGTTTGTTTGGTAAGCTTATATTATGTGCTGATCAAACACTGTGTGGCTGTTTTCTTAGTCTTCCTTCCTCTGGGATGGTGTAACCTAGTGGATGTGGGCAGATAACTGGAAGGTTGTTGGGGAGTGGTAATATTACTTATTAGTAAACGGACTTTAAGATTTCCCAGTGCAGATTTCGCAATGTATTCAAGTAGGTCATGTGGATTCACGACACTGAACAGATGAAAGTTGCTTGGTTTGAAAGTGATCTCTGTGTTAGCTGTGCTTCATACATCAAGACATTATTGACAAAAGGCATTTTCCCCCCACCCAGTTTCGCCGAAATTTCACTAATGTGACTGCACCTTTATCTAGGGACCAGACCATCATAGGGGCTGTTCTGACATGCAACCACCCAGAACACCCTAACAACTGCATAACAAAATATTAAAGCCACCACACACATTTTCTTCAGAAAATCAAGTTAGTAATTGATACTTCCTCTTTATTTCTCTGTATTACTCTCCTTTATTTCATCATCTCACTAACTTTTGAGTGTATAAACAATGTACTCAACCCATTATTATGAACCGTTCCAGATAAGCTGGGTAATTATGAAAATGATACATTTATATATATTTTTACCAGAATGTGCCTGAGGATCTCACTCTGGTCTATGCCACAACTTACATCTTGACTTTATTAAGGGAAAGACAACAAAACTAACATGACAGCAACAAATAAACAGCACTCGGTTTTACCACCGCAATCGATCTTTAGATCTTCCTTTGCACTGAGGCGAAATGCCATATAAAGATTTAGATTCAGGCGGAATAACACAAACACACGCTAAGAAACACACAGAATGTTTATTTAGAATCTCAATCAAAATTGAGACTTTAAAGGAACACGCCACTATTTTTGAAAATAGGCTCATTTTCCAACTCCCCTAGAGTTAAACAGTTGAGTTTTACCGTTTTCTGAACATAGGCTTATTGGAAGTTACCTAGCTGGGGACTATTTTCAGGTGTTGCGTAATATCATTGTGCCTGCTGCACCCATGGTACGGCAGCAAAGTTCCTTGATTAATACGCCGGGAATGAGAGTATAGTTCCTAGCCATATCGGCCTAGAAAATTGCAACTTTTCATTTTCCGTCGGTCTTAGTACACGATGTAACTACAGAAGAGTCAAGTTTTAAATGGGAAAAATATTGAAACTCTTTGGTCATTTTTGAGCGAGATGCTAACGGTCTAATCAGATTCAATGATCTATGCTAAGCTACAGCTAAAAGTGCAACCGCCAGACTCAGAGATCGGCTGAATGGATTCGAAAACGGTAAAACTCAACTGTTTAACTCTAGGGGAGTTGGAAAATGAGCCTATTTTCAAAAATAGTGGCGTGTTCCTTTAATCTAAGAGCTCAGCTGTCATGCACCACAGTGTGGATTAAAATGATTGAAATACTCAAAAAAGGCACCTTTTCATATCCAGAACATTTTTTACACTTAAATAGATAACCTAATCTTCTGAGATTGAAAAAAAAACTCTCGTACTCCACCTCAGTGGTTCTCAACAGGGAAAAACAAGGGCTGAACACAAATAATAACTTCTGCTGTCAAAGGCCATACATCGAATTGACCTCTACAGTATTTTGGCACTAGCCTAATTAGGCAGATGCCAACATTGGCAGGTTGCTTTGGCATCTCCTCATCCATGAAAAGCATCAATAAAACTACACGAGACAAAATAAAACACGATAAAATAAATAAGCTCACTTGCTGAGAGCGTAAACATGGTTTGCGCTGACCACAACGTGTTTTTCATGTGAAACCAGCATGAAACCACTGAACGTCTGTTGAGTTTTTCAAAAACAACAGGATCTGAACACATAGTAAATCAGCAAAAAAGAGAGGCTGTATAAAATTCAGGTGCTATCATGTAATAAATTATATTGTTGGGCTGTTCATGGTAATATTAATACATTATTTTTATTACTATCTTGTTCTTAATACTCAAATAATTTTTCTTTTTAGAGACCTAGATTCAGGTTTCTAAAAAAGGCTCTTTATGAAATGTGGAGGGCTACGGTATGTTATACTTATAACGATAATATTGACATAATCCTTTTTAATATAAATACCACTGGTAGGGGAAATAATCGCCGCAGCACTATTTATCTATGTAAATGTGATCTCAGCCTGCGGTAAGTGATCTAAAGAGCTAACCCCATTCTGTTTCTTATAAAAACAGAATTTATTTTTAAACTATGGTAATTCCTTGATATATGTTGACCAAATGCCTCAAAAGTGCTCCTTTTACATGAGTAGGTAGATTACACCAGTCTTTCAATTCTACTTCCTTTGAGAGCCTGAGAACTTATTCATATCCTGGTATCACCCTGTCTGGCATTAATTCAGGATAATCATAGCACAGAGAAGACAAAGGGCTGAATCAATCAGCCATTGATCCCCAGAGAAGAATGAATGGAGAAAAAAGGCTAATCAGATAATAAAGCTCTATAAGGACCCTCTATCGGTTCTGTGCCCTTCCTGTCCATTTACTGGTAGAGAGGACTGAACTATTGATCTTACCTTAGGCCAAACGTGTGGGACTGCTCATAGTTGAAAAGGGAGTGAATCTTTGCGTCAGAGTTAATAATGATGAGGCGGTCCATCAGATCCTGACGGGAAGAGTGAGTGAGTGATTATCAAAAATGCATGATTTCAAATTAATTGTAACAAAGACCACAGCTGGGATGTGCAGTACATCATCGGTCAAAGTCTGCCCTCAAACGATCATGATTAGAACTGCAAATAAAGAAAATCTGAGCTTAAACATCACATTCATTACATATATACATCCCATATATTAATATATTTTAAAACATGACTTATTCTTGTAATGGCAAAGCTGAATTTTAGCTGCCATTATTCCGTTCTTCAGTGTCACATGATCCTTTAGAAATCATTCTAATATGCTGATTTGGTGCTCAAGAAACATTTATTTTTATAATTACACTTGAAAACAGTTGTGCTGCTTAATATTTTTTTGTAGAAACACTGATACATTTTTCTAGGATTCTTTGATGAATATAAAGTTCAAAAGAATAGGATTTATTGGAAGCAGATTTTAGTGTAACCATACAAAAGTCTTTACTGTCACTTTTGATCAGTTTAATGCATTCTTGCTGAATAAAAGTATCCACTGTATTCTGAATAAAAACATTTTTGAATTGTAGCGTATATACTCTTCATAGATACCTTTCTACCTTTAGTCCGTTTGTATTGAGAAATCACTCAATACATCAAGGTCAGTGAACAGACTGTGGACGGTTCATGATTGTGGGTTGAGACTAGACATGTATAGGCCAGTATGGGTTTGAGACGCAGGCTGTCCAGTCTATTGTACTCACTAAAACTGATGTGGGCATCTCTCTCAGATTGTACTCGGTCTTGTTAGGAAGCGCTCGATGTCCCAGCAGCTCCCACACAGCGTGAGGTGAAGAAAGCAGATTCACTAGAGAGAGGAAGGACTGCGCACACACACAAAAATCACTACAGTTCACTCATAGCCACTTCAGATTGATATTTTTAATCAAAGAGATAACTCATCAAACCATTCTAAAACATATTACCCACACAGAAAAATCACTACAGTTCACTCATAGACACCTCAGATTGATATATATATATATTTTTTTTTTAGAAATAACTTTGAAAATAGCCATTCTAAAAATATATATTATTTATATTTTCGGCCAAATAATGTAAGAGGTATTTCATTTTTTTTGTTTTTTAAGGCTTATAACCTTTTATTAAAATGTAATAACTTGTAATTTCATGTTGACTTTCAAGTGGTCGGTGGCTGATTGTGTGCACTTCTGCTAAAATCATTTATTCATGGAATTACTCAGTGTAGCTTTTACAGGCACACTGTGGAAATTGGAAATCGAAGCCTTATCTAAATCCATAAAATCTCAATGAAGCGTAGCTTTTGCTTCTAAATAACTGTAAATAGCAAAGCATTACTGAATATTTATTGCAAGGTAAATGATGGGTGAGTCATAACCTTGAGGCAGTTCCTGTCGATAGGGTCCATTGGAGTAGATTTTGGATGGACCACCCTTACATCCTCTCGACCACACTCCAAGGCTGACCACAGCTCCACCACAATCGTCTGGACAAATCCTGTAAATCCACTCAAAGTTTAACAGCCTCAAATCCTAGTTTCCATGTTAAAACTTTAGCCCCTATATTGAGCAACGCTGTCTCAGTAATTACCGTCATGTACAAGCCCTAAATCAATATAGTAACAGGAAATGTAATGATTGCAGAAACACTAGTAACAATGTACAATACATTCAGTACATTTTTAACATGACCTTTGCTGTCTGAAGCTATGAGGAGAAAATATAGAAGATGCTGCTCTTAACTCTCAAGATGTACATTAAATTGGTCATAAATAAGTCTTCTAGCTACCTGAGCTTTGCAAGGCCGCGATGCCTGGGGCTGTAGCAGCCACCTGGGTCACCATCACACCGTAACCAAACTTCTCACACCTGCTGACCTGAGATTAGAAATAGAATGGAGAAAATACACAGTAATAGGTTACCTTTCCGAGTCTGGAAATATGTAATAACTAGCAACTTCTCAAATAAATATAACATTCCTTGTGCTCCATGACAACTGAGTAGACACAAGCAATAAAAACAACTGCATGCTACAAATCGTTTATAAAAAATTAAACCAGATTTTTATTTTCCAAATGAAAATATAAGTAATGCTTGCACATGTAAAACTCATTATCACTATACTAGGGCACTTTGAGGTGTTGCTACATATATTATAAGATAAAACAATATGTTGACCACCATACTGAGGTCACATGATCATTATCAGATCCAACAGCAAAATATAGATAAACAAAAATATTTATTATCACAGATAAAAAAAAATTATTTTATATAAAATTCTGTCATCATTTACTCACTTTCATGTTATTGCAAACCTCTACAGATTTTTTGGAAGACATCTTGAAGAATGTTGGTAACCAATTTTGGTTCCAAATTGACTTCCAATGCATTTGTTCATACAATGAAAGTCAATGGGAAATGATACTGTTTTATTACTAACATTCTTTAAAATATTTCTTTTAGAAGAAACTGAGTGACTTGAGGGTGAGTAAATGATCCCAGAATTGTCTTTTTTCGGTGGACTATCCCTTTACTGCAAGTATCACTAGCCACTAATATTAATATCAGAATAAAGCACTTTTGAAAGTGGCATCTGATTTCAATACCTGTAGTTTTTTGGTGAATCTTGAGAACATGTAGGCGACACACTCATTGATGGCTCCAGTCTGTTGGAGGAGCAGCAGTCCTTTTGGTGTGGCAGCAAAATTCAGCAGATTGTCCAACAGCATCTCTTCCCAGGCCACCCTGCAGAACCAAGACAAAAGATTCAGCAAGAATGCTAATTATTTCTTGTTCTTGTTGATTTATTTCCACAAAACAGCGCTGGCAGGCCAAGCTCAAGTTTAGCACAGAAACAAACAGCTTGTGTATGAACAAGAGAACACTGGAGGCGTGATGGAGGCATACTCACACGCTCTGCAGCTCCTGGGAAGTGATCACTGGGGGAGCTCCAGGAACAGGAGTGGGAACTCTCTCCGACACGGAGCTTGTCTGCGGGGGAAGAGAATTCACTGTCAGGCTGGACTGCTACACGGCATTTAAACCCTTCGCCTAAATAATGAGACGACACATTTAATGCAATGTTGATTCCTCACGCCGCTCCAACTCGCCCTTATGAAGGCAGGGGAACCCCGGGAGGTTTCATTATTGACGGAGCAGCTCTTTACTGCTTCTTCTGTATTCTACAAATCCTCTTCACACAGCCCACAGAACGGATGTTCAGCAGTTCTTCCAAAATTAATACTGTTTAGCTTGGGGAACATACACTGTAGGCTGTAAAGATGCTGTCCAGACTAAGTAAAAAGGCTTTATTTTGGCTGTGAGATGACTGATCATAACAAAATATAAATTTTCAATAAGCAGAATTTCATGTTTTGTTAAAGTGTCTCACTAAACATGTTTTAGTGAAATTTTACTAGGAAATACAAATACACAAAAAAATTTGAAAACTTTCTTTTAACACAAATTAAGTTAAGCTTTTAAGCTGAATCTATGTCAAGAGATACACTACTGCTTAAAAGTTTGGGGTCAGCAAGTTTTTACTTCATTTAATTTTTTCCATTATTCCATTATTATTTATTTATTTTGTATTTTTTTGAAAGAAAGAAAGATTTCATATGCAAAAAGCATACATTCTATTTGTCAAAAGTGACAGTAAAGGCACTTTTAATGCTACAAAAGATTTCTATTTCAAATAAATGCTGTTATTTTGAACAATTTATTTAGTATTTATTTTTGTTTCCACAAAAAAAAAAATTAACCACAACTGTTTTCAACCTAATAATCATGTTTCCTGAGCACCAAATCAGCATATTAGAATGATTTCTGAAGGATCGTGATACTGAATAGTGGAGTAATGATGCTGAAAATTAAGCTTTGCCATCAAAGGAATAAATAACATGTTAAAAATTAGGGATACCACTTTTTCCAGTACTCGCCCGATACCGATACTTTTATTTTTGGTACTTGCCGATACAGAGTACCGATACCAATATTTTCATTGCATTTGTACATTTTTAAAATATTGGGTACAGAAACCAAAAGAGTATGTATAATGTTAGTTGGTTAACTTCATTTATCAAATAGACACAGTCAAACCGAAATTTATTCAGACACCTTCAACATTTCTCACATTATCACAGTTTATTCGCTATAGTTTAGAAAATGGTAATAAAATATGACAAGAACTGTGTCAGAACAAATTCAGCTTGATAATGTCAGATAACTTTGATAGAAAGGTATGTAATGGATTACAATAAACCAAAAATTATTCATACAGCTGTCAATTTATACACATCTATCAATACTTTGTCGGGTGACCCTTAGCTTTAATGACAGCATATAGCAGGGGTAGCAAACTCCGGTCCTGGAGAGCCGCAGCCCTGCAGAGTTCAGCTCCAACCCTAATTAAAACTCACCTGCCTGTAGCTTCCTAATAACCCTTCAGACCTTGATTAGCTTGTTCAGGTGTGTTTGATTAGGGTTGAAGCAAAACTCTGCAGGGCTGCGGCTCTCCAGGAAATCCAAATGATGCGTGCTAAGTGAGCGAACATCAATAAAGATCACACAACAGAAGTGCGCGCTCTCTCTCTCTCTCCCTCCCTCCCTACCATTAAGTAACTTGTGCATTGTTTTACTTACATCTTTTTGACATATCCGACCGAACTACAAACTTTTCAGTGATGTCTGTGAGAAAGGTATATTCACTCGACAAGCTCGCGCATCTGTGCTGCCGCGCGCTCAATCCACTCAGCGTGATTTGCTTATCAGCTCGCATTAATACAGGCATTAATACTGAATGTTTTATATTCATTGCATACATATACTTCGTAGACATCTTTAATCTCTAATTACTCCATTCTGCTGTCTGTTTTCGATGTTTTTTTGTCTGAATATGGCACTTATCACATGCTGTGCGGTATCGGCGTTTGGTATCGGGGCATTTTAACAAGTACGAGTACGAGTACTGGAGCTCGGTATCGGGCCCGATACCGATACCAGTATCGGTATCGGTGCATCCCTATTAAAAATATATTTAATAATAATAATTCACAATATGACTGTTTTTACTGTATTTTTGATTTAATAAATGCAGCCTTGGTGAACATAACAGACTTTTAAAATAATTTTAAAAAATCTTATGAAAACTTTTGAACAGCAGTGTATTTGTCAATATGAGACAGGGAGTGGCCAGATTCCCAGACAAAAATTAATCAGACAATTCAGTCAATGATGTGTTCCAGTCAGTGATAAACATGACATCATCAATGACAGACTACACAAGTTACTTTATGGTTACCAAAATTCTGTGCCACTGACCTCATAACACTCATACAACCACAGACTATCAAAAGACTAAATATGATGAAATTCTGGCTTTTATATAATCATTGACAGGATAACCGATCATCTGTAGGTTTAAAGCCCACAAGGGCATGACTGTACACTCCATTTTAATTGAAAGGTTGAAAGGGTCAACCTCTGTTGTTACTGTATTGTAAGTCTGGAATAAACAGTCAACTAAAGAGTAAACTGGTAATAACTGAATTAGTGAGGCTAGTGTGTATAAAGGTCACCGTTCTCCAGGCTTTAGCGATGCACTCATGCAGGCTGTATGGCCGTAGAACATGCAGCCCCTCGCAGGTGTTGTACATCTGCCGACAGACAAAGACGAAGGCCCCGCTCACGGCAGGAGGAATCTCCAGCTCGCTGAACACATGCAGCTCTTTTGCCAACAGCCTCTGGGTAAACTGTACCACCACGTGTGCTGCTGAAATACTGTGGAAATAACAACATATTACAACACAGTAATATAATACCATATTAAAGTACTTGGATCTCTGAATATTTTTAAACCGCACTTTTAACTGCTGGATTGGTATGGCCAAATGAATGGTGGTACAACTGTAGTCGTTGACAACCTGGGCTATTCTATTCTATTCACATTAACTTTTTGTTACTTTCACAAAGTATGCTACAACTCATCTCACTGAAGACACGGGTGTCAAAGGTTCCTTTCTTTTATTAAGAAACTCATTCTTTCATCTATGCATGCTGATGATATATATGGCACAAGTGCCGACTAGCTCAAGATGACACTAGCAGGAAGAAGAAATAATGAATGTAACCTGAGAGCAAAATTAGATTTACTTACCTTTCACCCTCGGCCGAGACGAGATTTCTGTCATAAAGCAGGAGTGATAAACCTCGTTCAGTGGTAGCGATCCTCGCCAGCGTGTCTGCTATGTGAGTCAAGGCACCTTCTAGGGAATTTAATTTGGGCTGCAACAAAAGACAAACTGAAAATGCTTGGGGTGAACAGTATAATGCATATAAAAGGCTACAGATGAGGTCTCTGATGATATGTTATATAGAAGGCTACTGTTTTATTTCAAGATTTAAATTAACAGGTTTCTTCTGTAGTGCCATAACTGTAAAAAATATTCTGTTTATGTTTTCCTTGAAGATACGTCATGGAAATGGCATCAATTCCTTTCTTATATGTGCTGTCACAAAGTTGGTATAGAACCCATCATGTCCTATTTTACAATATAAATAATATATAAAATAATGTACATGTAGACTAATGTTCAAATGTTTAGGATCAGTTCGATTTGTTTTGTTTTATTTTTTAAAGAAATTCAACAAGGATGCATTGAATTGATCTAATGTAAAGACTATCAAAAATAAAAAAAAATGTTATAGCTGCACCCTATTATGCATATACTGAATGAAATGTATATACTGTAGATAGATGTAGTTTTAATGTTCAAATAAATTAATAAAATTCAATGGAACTGATGTCACATTAACAAATTCCTCCCGTGTTAGTATTTAGTTTAGTTTAGTTTTTCATATAAATTCAATGAAAAAAAGTAAAATTATAAAATTGTAGAATAGGGCCAAGTTTAGAATGATTTCATAATCATGTCTAGACTCTTGATTACGTGCTGATGGGAGTGTTCACGTTGTGCTGACCAGCTTTCCTTTGAGCAGGGTGATAACAGGAGCCAGCAGAGTTTCTATAACAGGGATTTGGTAGAGACACTCCACAGCACACTCAGTGCGGTCACACAGTGTCCTTAACACCTCCATCACAAGATTAGTGGGGGACAGGGAGTCTAGAGAATACACACACAAACAAACAAACAAACAAACACACACACCTCTGTGATAACTTGTTAGGAGCTTCAGGACACCTTGGTTGTTATCGGCCTTAAGTGTTACTGCAGAGCTCAGTTAATTAATGATTTAAAGTGCAGCACGAACTGCCCAATGAGGACAAAAAAAAAAAGGAAAATCTAGCCTACCTCTTTAAAAAAAAAGGTTATGTGCTTCAATATGTGATTTGTGCTTTATGCTACCTGGTTAAAGCCTGGTTCACCTGAAATTGAGAATTCTGTCATCATATGCACCAAATTTGTAAGACTTTCTTTCCACTGTGGAACCCAAAATGAGAAATGTTGAATAATCTGAGGGTCAATGTTTTCGACGCAATTACAATAGATGGGGATTGAAGGTTTCAAACATTAAAAGGGACATGAATATTCTTCAAAAATGCACTTTTCATTTTGTGTTCCATGCTAGACAGAAAGTCATATAGGTTTGGAATGACACGAGATTGAGTAAACGATAGATTTTTCATTTTTGGTGAAAATAAACATCCTAATTAATAATTAGCCCCACATAATAATATACTGTAACTAAGTTTTCTTGATAAGACTGAGTCATTTATTTTTCCAAAGTAGTAAGTTCATTAACCAGAAGAAGATATAATAGAAGCTTATCCTGGCACTAATACAGTAATGTCACTGTGAGACTGATGATTTGGCACATGCATATTAGCACTAACATCTACATAAAAAGTCATAAAAATCACACGCTTAGACTTAAGACACAGGCGTGGTTGAGTTTCTGAGCTAGAGTCGATCAGAGTTGATCACTCTTGTACTCTTATGACGCACCTGCATGTGTCATCTCACCGCAGGATGGTTTTGGGTGTTGGTACATGATACTGATCAGAATCGCAACCAAGTCGGTCAAAGTTACCGGATCTGAAACAGGCGACAAATGTAGAGATAGTTTAGTGAGTCAGACTTGTTCTTCTCAAACATTATCCACAACCTGGGTTTGTTTCCTCCCCTCTAAACCTACCTCTCCGCTTCTTCACTTTAATGGGAAAAAGTTTCCTTCCATTAGTGTACATCACAAGCCTCCCGAGCACACACAGCGAGTGAACGAAGTAAACAAACTCCAGCTCTTTAGAAGTGTAGAGAGTTCTCCGAGCAGGGCCTGAGGGGCAAAACACAAGAACAGAGAGCATGCGCTAAATGGATTTAGTCATTTGCATGTGACCTCCTGTTTCTAAATTAGCACTGAAAAACAAATTTAAATCTTTAAAAAACCTGAGTGCAGAAAGGTTGAATATTTAAAACGCATTAGAGAAGAAAGTGGTTAGGATTATTTTCTGGGTTCCATAATCAGAAGAAAGAAAGAAATTATATACTGCTTCAAATTCATAAACCAATTAAATAATATTTTATATAGAAAAACATGAAGATAAATATTTTAATTTCAATTTCAATTTAAACAATTTTTTTTTAATAATTCTCATGACAAATTAAGTACATTTCCTCCAATGATTCCCATAATGCAAAAAAGTAATACTGTAATTATGATAGCATTTATTATTCATTTTGAGTATCGATATATGGTGGTATACCTCATTTAATTTATGCTGATTAAAATAAATAAACTGCAATCATCTAATCAGAATCCTCATTATGAATAATAGAAATAAATTAAAATTTATTTATAAGCAGCAGTAAAATGTCTGTAAACGTTAAACTACTGAGAATTTGTGGATGGAAATGTGCTGAATTGCCATGAAAATGATGGAATACAATTAAAAAACACATTTCAAGCATTATCTTTTTTCCTTTTCTTTTTTTTAAATGTCAACTGTATGTTTCTATGATATTCACCAGTTAGAGATTTTACAAGTGTTTTGACCTTTTAAAGATAAGGTAGATTGATTCCACTGAAATATGACATCTGAAATCTGTTGTAATATTATACGAGTAACCAAAGTGACTATTCTGTGAAACAAACATAAACTGACCCTGATCACAGAAACTAGATAAGCATCTTTTGAATACCGCTGATGTGTTATGAATGTTTTACAGCTGTGGGTGGTTTGAAAGTCTGGTCGCTATGGCTTGTGAATACAGCAGAAGATCAAGTCAATACTGTGTGCATGTTTTGGTGTTTTATTTCCATGCGAGTCTTCCAACTACAATACAGAATCAGAATTCTGGTAAAGCTCTTCACTATCCACAAACCCTTGGAATTATCTCTGGCAATGATAATCTAGCTAGTTGCCCATGAGAGGACAGTCTGTAGCAGCATACAGGGGAAAACATAAGCCAGCTGTCAGATAAAGTATGATACTAGATGTGCACATTGTGGGCAAAAGTTCAGCCGTACCAATCTGCTGATGTTCAAGGCTGTGGATAATTTCCAAAGTTTCTTCTCTAACTGAATCACAGGAATCGAAGTAATAAATGCACTGCTGCAGAGCATTAACAATCTGGGGAAAAGGATCCATAAAATCCATCATTAATGACTTGAATACATTCTATTATTAGCACTGAAAAAACTGTCCATTTTACCCATTTCATTTAAACTAGCCAGTGAATGTTGATTATGTTTGGAATAGAATATTATCATACTACAAAATATCCAACAATTTCTACAATGTACAGCATGAATACTGGGCTCAGTATGCATATTTTAGATGTACACCATTAAAAACATGCTCATAAAATCATGTGACAACAATGTAGCATAATATTTTTGAAATGTCTGTAAAAATACTAGTAAAAAACAGTAAAAACTGCATGGTATAACTCACCAAAGACTTGTATTTCCTCTCAAGAAGTCTTAAGACAACAGTTCTGCTGTAGTAGCCATGCTAGAAGACAATATTTTGACATCACTTTTAACAGTATTACATACTGTATAAATTTAAAAACACATTTTCATAATCAGTATTTGTCATTTTCCAGGAAACATACCTAAACATCCTGAAAAGAAGATAAATTTACTTGAGAAGCAAAACTGAATTTCAGAGTATACTGAACTGAACGTTTTCCTGTTTTAAGTGTAAAAGATCTGTTCATACCAAGAACAATAACTATACTCAAAGTTTTAAAAATCCAAACTATAACGATAACTATAACAACCCTTACTAAATTTAAAACATGTGCAGCATTTATAATCACAGAACACACATTAAGTGTGTGCTTACAATAAACAAAACATTATGACTAATGTAGTTATTATTATAAGAAAAATCAACTCAAGATATATTCAAGACATGTTCCTTTTTTTACTGGAAAGTAAAGATCAAATTAAAAAATACTAATTTTGAAAATGGTATGTGGGTTTTTTTTTTTTGTTTTGTTTATTCTTTGATAAAACCTTGGCTCACCATCCATTTCTTAAACCAGGTGGCTTTGATATCTAGCAGAGAGATTAAGTGTATAGGCTCTAGGGATTTTTCTGAGCCGGGACTGCTCATGCCCTGTTCAGAATGCAGAGCGAGAAGAGAGAGGGTATTCTCAATGATTTCCTCCATGTACCTAGAGCACAGGGGGAAAAATCATTTATATTCAAGCCAATCTGACACAATCAAGATATCGCAATATTTGGGAAATGTGTTTGAAATGTGAAAGCTCACTTCTCAGGATGTCGTATCCAAAATGTTGTCACTTCCTTCTGAAAGTCATTCATTAATCTCATCTAGAATGACCAGAAAGAAAGAAACTCATCTTTATACAAGCAAGCGAAACTTTATTCATATTTTTATCCAAGCCAGCTAAACTTTATTTATCTTCATTCATAGGAGGAAGGAAATGCCACATACTTGTTTGAGGAGACGGGCCATATCTGGTCGGTTCGCATCAATACTTGTAGAGCCGCTGGGAAAACTCAACTTATGGTAGAGGAAATGAGCCTCCAAGTTTTTCGCTGAAGAGAGATGTTGACACTTCATGAAAATGAACTGACGGAATGACATTCACGTATATACTGAATATTAAAAGATACTTCATACTGCTAAAATAAGCTTAAGCTATTACCTATGGTACTGTAGATATCCTTAGTCACATTTAATGGAGAAGACGAAAATGTTTTTGCAAAAAACTGAAGGACTTTATCCTGTGAAAGCAAAACATGTTAACAGCAGTGTTAATTTAGTATCATTGTGATACCATGCTTTTATTAATATTCTGAATTTGTTGTTATTTTTATATATATTTTTATTACATTTTATTATGTTTTACGTGTTTTTCTCATTTTTTATTTCTTTCTATTATAGTTTATATTATTAATAAGATTTATATAGTTTATATTTCACTTTTAGTTTTAGTGAGTGGAGTACAGTAATTTAAACTAAAATAAAACATTTAAGTTTTATTTTACTTCAGTTAACTGTTTTATTTCAAGTAATGATTTTTTAAATGTTTTTAGTTTTAGTTGATTATAACAATCCTGGTTCACAATACATATAATAAACTCCCACATACTGTGCGATTCAAAACTGTTAGTGAAACAGGTCATGGCCTCCCATTTCACATGACACCTCTTTTCTGTAAACTGCTTGAAAATGTTGGCCCTTGTATTTCCACATTAAGCAGCTAAGGAAACTATTTTGCTGTTGAGGCCATGGCTAAGGTCAGTGCTTATTTAGCACTTATATCTTACGCTGAGCTCATGGTCAGGGTCAGTGAGCGCAGCAGACAGGTTTCGGCGCAGGCCAGTCCAGTTTTCACAGCTCAGGACATCAGAGGGAGGGGCATAGCACAAAGACTGCAAAGCTTCCAAGCGAACCTGCAATTAAACAGATCAGGATGACCACTTCATCTCTGGATCAGAATGACAGTTCTCTCTTTCTACAATTGAAACTATGGGAAGTGGGTGTATCAGAGGAGTTTTCACCTCTCGTGGTCTACCGGGGTCAAGCTTCTCAGCGATGACTTGAAGTTGTTCATGCTTGATAAATGCATAGCTCTACGTGTTGAAATCAAAGAAATCAGTTAGTGATTCAGTCTATGGTATGAATGTACAGTCATAGAATGAGAAAGGCTGAGATAACCACAATGATATGCTTGTCCAAGAAACAATAGGAGCCTCTGTAACTTATCTGAACTTATACAACAACAACCTGATTGAATGAAGAGTCACTGTCAGAGCAGTTGTCAGTGTAATGACTGCTTGACTGCTCATGTTGGCTCTTCCTGTCCATTTCCTCTTTCTTCAGCTGATCTTCCTCAAATTTATTGATCAGTGATTCCACAACCACCATCATGGTCTGTTTCAGAGTCTGCATCATCTGTTTATACCTACAGAATAAAAAAAAAAAGCACATGTGATGTACTAAACTATCCATATTCGGAGATATTGCTGAAACAATAAAAACAGAAATCACTCCCATGAATCACTGATAATACCATAATCAAGAAGTGGACAGTAACAAAGTACATTTACTTGAGTATTGTACTTAAGTTCACTTTTTAAGTATCTGTACTTTACTTGAGTATTATTTTTTTCTGGAAACGTATGACTTTAACTTCACTACATTTGAAAGACAAATAGCATACTTTTCACTCCACTAGATTTCTATCAAGGTCCTCGAAGTAGAAAGTCATTACTATGTAGCAGCTTTGAAAGTCAGTGGGTGATTTTTGTCTTCTCTAAAACGTGACTTATACAGCTACTGTTGTGTTGCTGGCTTTTAAAGCAAGTTTGATTTTTTCCTTATCAGTCTGTATTTACAACAATTTCACTGTCCACTCAGTTCAAATGTGGATGAATGGCTATAGGTAGATAAGTGAGATCACTTGTTTCATTTCTATAGGTTTTTAACATTCTAAAAGCTCTTCATTCCAAAGATACTACAAACTAGTCAGTGTATTCAGTCGGCGTAATGCATTGCAAGTTGCTTCAGAGGCATTGCAAGTATTACATACAGCAATAATAAAACAGTGCATTGACATAAAAAAAGAAATGTACTTTTGGTACTTAAGTACTTCAAAGCAAGTACTTCTGTACTTTGACTTATATACTGCCATATCACCCTGCAGCCCAAGACTGGTTGCCCACTGAAGCTAAGCAGGGTTGAGCCTGGTCAGTACCTGGATGGGAGACCTCTTGGGAAAACTAGGTAGCTGTTGGAAGAGGTGTTAGTGAGGCCAGCAGGGGGTGCTCACCCTGTGGTCTGTGTGGGTCCTAATGCCCCAGTATAGTGACAGGGACACTATACTGTCAAAAAGCACCATCTTTTGGATGAGACGTTAAACCGAGGTCCTGACACTCTGTGGTCATTAAAAAAAAACAATCACTTGGCACTTCTTGTAAACAGTAGGGGTGTAACCCCGGTGTCCTGGCCAAATTGCCCCCCTGGCCTTTGTCAATCATGGCCTCCTAATAATCTCCATCCACTTTTGATCCAGATTGGCTCTATGACTCTCTCTTCTCTCCACCTGTAGCTGGTGTGTGGTGAGCGCACTGGCACCGTTGTCCTGTGGCTGCCGTCGCATCATCCAAGTAGATGCTGCACACTGGTGGTGGTTGAGGAGAGACACCCCAACCCCACATGATTGTAAAGCGCTTTGGATGTACAACAACACACAATAAAAGCACTATATCCAACGAGTTGGTGTTTTTTCAATGTATGCTTCAGACATGGGTCACGACGAGGCGTTCCCCATAGCGACACCTAGAGGACGCAGTTCGAAGTTCCCATGAAAGGGAAACACAATAAAGCACTATATAAATGCATCATTCATTCATTCATTCATACTTAAGTAAAAATTACAACTTTCACTTGTTACGCTGTTTCAGTTCAGATCAAATCAAATCACAACAACTTATGAAACAGATCCGGCATGACGCAGCTGACACAGAACAGCATAAGTTGTTTATGTCCAGCGGATATTCTCCAAAATGGCACCAGGGTGATGCTGCGGAGACGAATTGTGGAATAAGGTCGTTTTTTTTTTTTTTGAGCACAAAAAGTATTCTCGTAGCTTCGTATAATTGCGGATGAACCACTGATGTCACATGGATTATTTTACAGATCTCCTTGCTACGTTTCTGGACTTGGGAACATTTCAGTTGCGTTGCTGTCTATGCAGGTTGACATCTCTCAAATTCCATCAAAAATATCTTATTTTGTGTTCCGAAGATGAACGAAGGTCTTACGGGTTTGAAACGACATGAGGGTGAAGTAATTGATGACATAATTTTCATTTTTGGGTGAACTATCCCTTTAAGCAGCACAACTGTTTTCAAATATAATAATAATAAAAAAAAAAGTTTTTTTTAATTAAATCAGCATATTACAATGATTTCTGAAGGATCATGTGACACTGAAGACATGAGTAATGATGCTGAAAATTCAGATGTATCATTACAGGAATAAATTACATTTTAATATATATATAAATAAAAACATGATTATTTGAAATTGTTGTAATATTTCACAATATTACTTTTTTGGCATTTTTGCCTTTATTATGATAGGACATTACTCACTGACAGGAAGCGAAGTGGGGGAGAGAGGGGGACAGGATCGACAAAGGTCCACGAGCTGTGACTCGAACTCGGGACGCCAAAGCGCAACAGCGCTATATGTCGTCGTGCTGCCCACGAGGCTATTGGCGCAGACTACTTTTTTTTTATTAAATAAATGATTGGCGAGCACAAGAAACTTCAAAAACATTTTTTAAACCTTACCTACCCCTAACTGTATTGTATTTTGCAATATATATTATGGAGAAAATTCATGTGAAAACAGCTGCTGCAATTGAATTTCTCTGAAAATATTCCATACCAAATTCAAAATTACATTTGTGCTGATATTTTTTGCATCATGCAATGAGAAAGTGAAGCATTTAATAAAACATCTTATTAGTTACATCGGAAAACACACGGTACTTTCACTTTCATCATTGCATTACATCATTCATTTCATTTTCAAAAGATTCCTGAAAATATTTACTTTCTCCATTGCATTGATTCAGATATGTTTGCATCATGCAGTGAGCAAACATCCACAAAAGCATCTTATAAAAAGAAACACTTGGTAACAGGAATCATAAAAACGCATACTGTGCGGACTCCCTAGTCCTCTTCGTTACAGCGTGGACCAGGGTGTCCTGTCCTGGCCCAATAGCATGACCGTCACCCCTGGTGAAATTCTCAGTCTCTTCTTCAATAACAGTTCCAAAACTGCTCTCTACATACGCCCGCAGATACTTCACAAACTCATAGCTGAAAAACAGAGGGAGGGCATGAAATAGATCAAACAAACAGTAATCACAATCAGGCTTAACATGTACTGGAAGAGAAAGGTCTCTCACTTGTGAAAGTTCTTGTCCGTTTCCTCCAAATGAAGCAAAATCTCCTCAGCACATTCTACCGATGGTGCTCCTGAGATTCTGTCTTTGACACTTTTTAGGAGCTCTCGCAGCAGGCTCTGGAGCTCTGCCTCTTCCTCGCTGGAGAACTGAGACATCGCTTCTCAGGGGTGTGATCAGCTCTTCTCTACAGGGGGTCTCCTACTTAGAGAAACAAGGTGCTAAGTAAGGTGTGTTTGACCTGTAGTAACAATGGTGGGAAGTATAGACCGTCTATGCGGTATACATTCCCACAAAGTTTAGATTCCATGGAATGATTTTGAAAGAGTTTCCATGTATGCTGGACACGTGTTTGCTGCTTTTCCTTCAGTATCCGACTCAATCCATTATACAGTAAAACAAACAATACATTTTAAAAATGAAATTAATATGTAGCCAGTGCCACAAATTGTATTTGTCTATAAAACTAACTTCAAACATTAGAGCAATTTCCAAATCATAAGAAACATAGAATCATGTCAAGTGTGCTCAAATTTAACGTTACATTATACACAAGGCTAACTAATATCCCTAAAATATTAAACATGGATACACTAATAATAACATTTAGGCTACATCCTATCCCATCCCTACATGTCATTAAATATTATGTAAGTACTTAAACTCGAGATGTTCAGAATTCAAGTGTTGGTATTAAGCTTATATTTTCTCATTAACAAATATGTACATTACACATACAGCTCACAGTTTTAAACATTACCTGCAATAATTTCACATCATGTCCAAACAGATCAGAGCTACGCCGCTTCCATAACATTAAAAATCTTTCATAATCAGTCGTTTCATAAAGCACAGAGCTGTGTATAAATCAGCTTAGCATCCGTTAGCACTACCCGTTTCTATGGAAACAAGCCCAGCTGAGCTGAATCATCCGCAGTAAAACACCCGTTATTTGCAAAAAATAACCTTCGCGGCACAACCGTAGGAATATATCCGCTGTCTAAACGTTCACGTTAGCGAATACTGCAAAAATAAATACGATAAAACCGCAGAAACACGAATAAAGGTGATGTTTGCATGTGTTTGACGCTGACTGAAGACGCCAGTGTTGATCACGTGACGCGAGTGTATCACGTGACTTTTAAATGTTCAGGGTTTCCTGATTCACGTTGTGACAAAACCGAAGAGGAGAATCTGGTGAAATAGTACTCGTATTAACAAACGTAGTAAAGCTAGTTGAGTGCAAACTAACTCGTTGGATATAAAAGATTATTATTTTTTCATTGGCAGCTCATTTTGAGTAAATAATTGTACGGATTTCAGCTTATAATGGCCGCTGTTGACAGCTTCCAGCTTTTGTATAGAGAAATTGCCAGATCGTGCAGTTGTTATATGGAAACGCTGGCGCTCGTGGGTGCGTGTTACACAGCCAGCAAGGCTGTGATGTTTATGAGGGACTGCTATAGTCTGATAAGGCTTCACTTTATTCCTCGTCTTGTGTCCCATAGAGATCTTAGTCAGCAGTATGGACAATGGGCTCTTATATGTGGTAGGTTTAAATGCATTGAACTGTAGTGTTATAATACTGCATACTGATATTTACCAAACTTAAATGGACAAAAATGACCCCTTTTCCTTTTTCCAATAGGTGCTTCAGAGGCAATAGCAAAAGCATATGCAGAGGAACTGGCCAGACATGGCATCTGTGTGATTCTGATCAGCAGTGACATCAGTAACTTAGCTGACACTGCCAAAGCCATTTCAGACACTTACGGGGTAGAGGCCATTTTAATTGCAGCTGATTTCAGTCAGGGCCCCTCAGCCTGCAAACCTATTAAAGATGCCATCAGCGGTAAAGATATTGGATTCATTGTTAACAGTATGGATGGGTCTCTGGACCTCTCTCAAGGCTTTATGGACCTCTCTGAATCTGTAGTGTGGGACACTATCAATAGAAATATAGTAGCTGCCACTCTTGTCACCCGTCTGGCACTGCCCAATATGGTGGACAGGGGAAAAGGAGCAGTGGTCCACATTTCTGCTGGGCACTGCTTGTGTCCGACTTCCCGAAAGGCTGCTCTGTCTGCATCTACGGTCAGATCTTTACTCGTTTTCCATCCATTAGAGTGCTGCCGTGATTATGTATTTTTGTAGACCAATCAGGAAGTGAGCATTACCATGGTTCTCTTGACAACAACCCAACAGGGTTTTACAATTGGATTTTGGATTATTGCAGAAAATAAGCTCTGTGACCAAAAAAAGTTTATGATTCTTCATGTTTGGTTATTCATGATAATCTTCACAAATGAACACAACTTTTATGAATAATGAAGCATACAAATACAATAGACAGAAGTTAAACTACAGAACTACACTATGGTCACATGACTACAACATCATCACCTTTAAGTATCCAACAACTCTTTTCTCTGAAAGTTTGAGTTAGAATAGTTTGAAGGAGTGGGACTATAAACACAGTGAGACTGTAAAAGTGGACTAGTGAGTAGATGAGTTTACCAGTTTGGCATGATGATGTTTAATGTCTGACAACCTGTGTAGCCCATTTAGCCAATAAAACATTTAAATGTCTTGAGCTTATGTTAAACACAGACCTTATTTCAGACATTTAACCATTAAAAAAAAAATGTACTTAAGGACAATGGAACCAGAAGTGCTAAAATGCAAACTTGTTTTTGGGTTTTGGTCTACAAAAATGTCATCCCTGCAGCACTCTATATACTGTACAGTGTTTTAATTTGTCTTATGATTCTCTCACGTTTTAAATTCTCCACAGGCTTTTCTTGATAACTTCAGTCGCTCTCTGCACTATGAATATGGTCATCGAGGAGTCTTTGTGCAGAGTTTGCTGCCTTTTAGAGTCTCATCTCAAGGATCTGAGGGTTACAGTCCTGTTGGCTGGCTGGTGCCAAGCCCACGAGTGTATGCCAGCCATGCTCTTTCAACTCTAGGCATCTCTCACCGAACCACGGGATACTGGCCTCACACCATACAGGTCGTCAATCAATCATTGTAGACAACTTTTTTTTGTAAATAATTAAACAAGGTATGTGTGTATTTAGTATTTCTATGCTTTTCTTTTTCTAGTTTCAACTGGTGCAGTGCATGCCAGAGTGGGTATGGATGCTGGGATCACGCATATTCACGAGGGCCACTTGACAGGGATGTTTCCCCTCCATGTGAAAGACTTAGTTCTTGAAATTGATGTTGCAGAGTTTATTTTGACCAAACTCAGAATAACATGAGTATGAAAGTGTTGAAACTGAAAATCAACTACTCACCCTGTCCCTTTACCCCCTAATACTGAGTTCTGAGTGAAATGCCTCAGTGTTTCAGTATATTTGTTTGCAAAAATATACAAGTTGTTTGAATGGTTGATGACAAATCTATAATGTTTATTTACTACCGCTTTATGCATTTTGCAAAGGTCAGATTCATATATTTAGAAAAACAAGGTTTTGTAAATTAAGTATTTATTTTTGATTCCAAGTGTTTTTGAGTATACTGGCTACAGTAATACAGTAGATCTTCATTGCATCATTGTATAGCCAGTGTTTGGTTAGTGCAGTGTATCTCATTTAGTTGTTGCAACTATGAAATTATCAATAAAAAGCTCCAATGTTTTTAAAAAGACTATTTTCTTATTTAAAGATTCTGATATAGTCTTCATTAACTAAAATTTAGTTTAATACTGCATGAAAGTGTTTGATTTTTAATGTTAAATGCACAAATATACAAGTTGTTTGAATGGTTGATGACAAATCTATAATGTTTATTTACTACCGCTTCATGCATTTTGCAAAGGTCAGATTCATATATTTAGAAAAACAAGGTTTTGTAAATTAAGTATTTATTTTTGATTCCAAGTGTTTTTGAGTATACTGGCTACAGTAATACAGTAGATCTTCATTGCATCATTGTATAGCCAGTGTTTGGTTAGCGCAGTGTATCTCATTTAGTTGTTGCAACTATGAAATTATCAATAAAAAGCTCCAATGTTTTTAAAAAGACTATTTTCTTATTTAAAGATTCTGATATAGTCTTCATTAACTAAAATTTAGTTTAATACTGCATGAAAGTGTTTGATTTTTAATGTTAAATTATTTTGTAATAGATAAAAGGTCCAAGATTTATATATGCTGTCAGCATGATTAGAGTTCATACAATCCATTGTGTAAACTCCAGTCATGCTGACAGCCAGTATTATCTTTGAAAGTGTAGATAAAGTCAAATGTTGTGTCTCTACTGCCAAGAACACCTAATGCACTTTACTCACGTAATCTCACACATATTAACATAGGTCAAGTAAAGCTTTATTGTCATTCTGCTACAAGTGGACATACAGTGGAATGAAATGTGTCTCGCAGGACCACGGTGCTAGATTATTAAACACAAATATAAACATACAACAATTGAAGTAAGAAACAATTTTGAACCTATACAGTACATAGCTAACCTACTGAAAGCTGTAATTTAACTATACATATACTGTATATACTATAATAGTTGACTATACTTACACATAATCTAAGACAAACTATACAAGTACTTCACATAAATACTGTACATGACATTGTGCAAAAGAGGTATTTCAGGGTAAAAAGTGCACTGTGTATAGTGAAAATGCCCAGGATGGAGGGGAGAGGGGCACCGATGATCTTTGCGGCTGTGTTCACTGTCCGCTGTAGGGTCTTGCGGTCAGCAGCACTGCAGTTCCCATACCAGACAGTGATGCAGCTGGTCAGCACACTCTCAATGGTCATAAAAAAGTCATAAGTAACAACTACCATTACCTTTACCATGACTAGGATGTTTCTTCAGTAATGGATTCTTCCAATAATCAAAACTGAAGTACAGTATGGAGAATAAAATTATTTTAGAAATAGGCGGAATTAAAGGTGTATCAATTTTAAATCTAAAAATCACTTTTCACAGCTACATACACCCAACTCGCAACCAGTGGCCTGAGCTTGGGGCAGGACAGACTGGTGAGCAATGGAGTATGTTCAGGAAACCTTTTTGAAAACAAATATTTTCAATATTCAGATTGGAGTAGTGCAGAGATGTAAAGATGTAAAGTACAATATATAAAACAAGAGCTATTATATAATGTATGTCATATAAACTTGCATACGAAACCAATTCGAACATATTCTGACTAAATCTTCCAGTTCCAGATGTCAAGGCTGAAAACTGGCAGGAGTATACACACTGATAATGTCATAATCTTTGTTTTGTTTCAGAAGCTACCTCTTCAATATGAAGCGGAAGGTTAGAGAAAACCTGTTATACACATCTCCCTGGAGCCCTCACTGAGTGGGCGAAACTTCATCTCCGTCTTCTTAAACTTGGTAAGCGAAAAGAGTATTATTTATTTATCACTGATGCCTACTTATGATATTCTCTCTTTATTTATTTCCACTACTGTTCAGAGGTTTGGGTCAGATTTTTTGAATGAAAAGTCGTGTATAATGTTACAAATAAATTTCTATTTTAAATCAATTCTGACTCCTGAAAAAAATTAAGCAGCACAACTGTTTTCAACATGGATAATGATGTTTCTTGAGCAGCAAATCAGCATATTAGAATGATTTCTGAAGGATCGTGTGAGACGTAAGGCTGGAGTAATGATGCTGAAAATTCAGCTTTGCCATCACAGGAATAAAATAAATGATTAAACATATAAAAATAAATTATAAAATATATAAATCTAGAAAACAGTAATTTCCAATTCTTACAATATTTCACAGTATTACTGTTTTAATGCATACTTGACCACATAAATTCAGCCTTGGTTACTATAAGACTTATTTCACTAACATGAAAGATTTTATTAACCCCAAACTTTTGAATGGCAAAAATGGTTAAAACAAAAAGAAGAAAAAGATGCATATGAAAAAAGAAAATGCATGTTAAATTTATACCTCCAGACCTATTACCCCCCCCGCATTTCATATTATGTACCCACTTGTGTAAATGCTTCTGTTTTGCATTTGTCTAATTTAATATAGTTTTAATATAGTTTCCCTAATTGTATTATCAACAATACCATTTTAGTGAAAAATAAAACCTTTCATCTTCAAAAAAAAAAAAAATAACAACAACAACAAAAATGTAATGTGGTTTGAAATGTATGTCCCAAAGTATTTAAAATTTAATTCTTATACAGACTACAATAAAAAAAACACCAAGCTGAGTTGAAGACTGAATAGACTATTGCTACTATCATTATCAATGTTTTGGGTTTTCAGCACAAAAACCTTGGTTCCCATGTACGTCATGGAAAAGAACCAGGTTTGTCTCCTGACTTGACGACAAACACAGTATTTTCTGAATCCATAAATAGTGCTTGCATAAAATATGTGAAAACAAATTATGAGCATTGCTGCATATAAATTGCAGCCAGACTGCTATGTCCAATTAACGGTTTTGTCTTTTCTTTCAGGAATTCAATTAACATTAAAGATGGGTGAGTGGGACTTTCTCGGAAGACTGCTGGATAGAGTCCAGGCACACTCAACGGTGGTGGGAAAAATCTGGCTCACTGTCCTGTTTGTGTTTAGGATTCTAGTCCTCGGCGCCGGTGCCGAAAGAGTGTGGGGCGACGAGCAGTCGGACTTCATCTGCAACACAGAGCAGCCGGGCTGCGAGAATGTCTGCTACGACCAGGCATTCCCCATCTCACACATCCGCTTCTGGGTACTGCAGATCATCTCGGTGTCCACACCTACTCTGGCCTACCTGGGCCACGTTGTCCACGTCATCCATGTCGAAAAGAAAGTGAGAGAGATGATGAAGAAAGAGCTTCAGAATGAGCAAATCAATATGTTTCTCAAAAAAGGCTACAAATTTCCCAAGTACAGCAGGGACAATGGGAAGGTCAACCTTCGGGGGCGACTCTTGAGAAGCTACATTCTGAGTTTGCATTGCAAGATACTTTTAGAGGTGGGTTTCATCTTAGGCCAGTACTACATTTATGGCTTCACTCTTCAGGCCCAATACGTCTGTGGCCGTTTTCCGTGTCCTCACAAGGTGGACTGTTTCTTGTCGAGGCCTACTGAGAAAACCATCTTCATTTGGTTCATGCTGGTGGTGGCCTGCATCTCTTTACTCCTAAATGTGATTGAGATCTTATATCTTTATGTCAAGAAGATCAACGAGTGTCTCAGTCGCAAAAAGGACTACACCATCACTCCTGTGACCCCAGTTGTGAACAGGAAGGACTTCAAAACTACAGATCAGGTGATTCAGAACTGGATGAACCGTGAGGTGGTGCTTCAGAGGAGGGAACTTGGCAATGAGGCAACCAAGAGCGTGGCTTCAGAGAACCACAGTGTTGACATGCAAGAGGTCCATATCTGATCAGCAGGTCTCTGTACACAAAGGCTTTCACACGGTCAACTTGAGCAAACAGCCACTGATCCGAGTGACTCGTGCATGGTCGAGACCCCCTAACTTCAAGCACACTATGACTCTCTCTCTGTTTCACAAATCAATAATGTATTGCTGAAAATTCTTATCTGTTTTTGTTTGTTTTTTTCTCATTTAAGTCTGAAATTGTACTCTGTAGAAAGGTTCAATAAAAGTAAAGCTTCAAACTGTGTCATGTAAACTGTGTTTTTGGGATTTTTATTTTATTTTTTTTCATTTATTTCTCAGTCTCTGTATTTAGGATAAAAAGGATTGAATTTATTTGATCAACAACAATTTTATAAATAAAACAAGTCCGTTTTCTATTTTAATATATTTTAAAATGCAATTTATTCCTGAATATTTAGTAGCCATTACTCCAGTCTTCAGTGTCACATGATCCTTCAGAAATCAAGTTCAAGTTCAAGTTTATTTCTAAAGCACATTTAAAAACAGCTCAAAGCCGACCAAAGTGCTGTACACTGTCAATAGCACAAATACAATAGGTAAAATATTAATAGCATAATTTCTCAGTCTCTGTATTTAGGAAAAAAATTATTTTTTTAAGGCTGAACAAATAAAGACTGAATTTATTTGATCAACGACAATTTTATAAATAAAACAAGTCAGTTTTCTATTTTAATATATTTTAAAATGCAATTTATTCCTGAATATTTAGTAGCCATTACTCCAGTCTTCAGTGTCACATGATCCTTCAGAAATCAAGTTCAAGTTCAAGTTTATTTCTAAAGCACATTTAAAAACAGCTCAAAGCCGACCAAAGTGCTGTACACTGTCAATAGCACAAATACAATAGGTAAAATATTAATAGCATAATGTCAAAATACACATAACATGACTATTACGAAATCAATTAATAAACGCCAAGGTAAAAAGATGAGTTTTTAGACAAGATTTAAACTCAGGTAGAGTGGAGGCCATTCTAATATGAGATGGTAAGTTGTTCCAGAGAGTTCAGTGATAGCTGAGAGTACTGTGATATTAGAAATCATTCTAATATGCTGCTTTGGTGCTCAAAAAACATTTCTGATTACTATAAATGTTGAAAACAGTTGTGCTGCTTAATATTTTCGTGGAAATCATGATTTTTTTTGTTCAGGATTTTTTGATAAATAGAAAGTTCAAAAGAACAGCATTTATTTGAAATATAACTCTTTTGTAATATTATATAGTGTCTTTAGTGTAACTTTTGATCAATTCAAAGCATCCTTGCTGAATAAAAGTATTAAAGTACTTAAAAAAGATATACATAACGAATAGATACTTTTTTAATTAGAATACAGTATAATATTTGTCATGTGGGTTAGAGACTTTTAAGTATTACATATTATTGTTCAAGCCTTTCAATCATTAATGTGGCACTCCTGCGTACTTGCATTCAAGATCTTGTTCTTTTACCGTTGGACAACGTGACAGCAGGCCACTTTCAGCTATTACGCAATCTTAGCAAAGCCCAAAAATCAAGGTTCAACTATTCTCAGCTATCACTTGGTATGCGGCTTAGATTCTAATAGGAAGAGGTACAACTCACTAAAGGTAAGTCTGAAATCAATATTACATTTTTGTTCAAGTGTACATTGTTTAAGGTAGCATATACAAAAGCTGTTTGCCTTGTGGAGTTAAAAGACAATATTTAGGAATTAATTAAATAAAAATAGTTCGAATCCAACTAATCAGGCTAAGTGCTCAATTACTCATATCTACTTAATTATTTTAGTAATTGTTCTTTACCTTAAAAACATTGCATTTTTTAATACGGTAAATGTTTTAAAGACAGAGTAAAGTTTTAGAGGATTATTTTAACATGTAAATAATTTTTTAAGTATTTTAGATTTACCAGTAGCCACATTGACCTTTAGTCAATGAATAAGATTCAGAAATAGTTATTAATAAGTTATTTCCCTGTGATCCAGTAAAAACCTCTGTAAGTTAAATTTGTTGTACATTTAGTTGCCTGCACCATATGTTAATTTATTACAATCAGTCATGCATTTTATATAGTTTCATAAAATATATACTTTAAATTAAATTCAATATATTCATAAAACCTATTTTATCTGTATAACATTTTTTTAATGTTTTGCTTTCTTTATGGGCACAGTAACTGAACTTGTTTGAAGGAGTTATTCATTATTAAGTATATTAATCTATTAAGAGTATACCATTAATGAAGACCATCATTTAAAGGCTTATTGATTAAGTTACACCTAAAGTGGACTTTGTATTTCATCTTCCTTTTCTTTCTTATGTCTTTTTTTTTTACAGGAAAGTCTGAGCATCAGCAAACATGGGAGACTGGGGATTTCTCTCGGCGTTATTAGACAAAGTACAGTCTCACTCCACCGTCATCGGCAAGATATGGATGAGCGTCCTTTTCATCTTCAGGATCCTGGTGCTGGGAGCAGCGGCGGAGAGCGTTTGGGGTGATGAACAATCTAATTTGGTTTGCAACACGATGCAACCCGGCTGCGAGAACGTGTGCTACGACTGGCAGTTCCCCATCTCTCATATCCGCTTCTGGGTCTTGCAGATCCTATTTGTATCCACTCCAACTTTGGTGTACCTGGGCCATGCGGTGCAGGTCATTCACCAAGAGAACAAACTCAGGGAGAAGATACAAAATCTTGGCGAGGGCCACAAGTTGAAGGCCCCCAAATACACAGATGAAAGTGGTCACGTCAAAATTAAAGGAAACCTGCTCGGCAGCTATCTAACCCAGTTGTTTTTTAAAATCATTTTGGAGATTGCGTTCATTGTCGGACAGTATTATTTATACGGCTTTGTAATGATCGCCAGGTTTTCATGTTCCCGATCCCCCTGCCCTTACACAGTAGAATGTTTCATGTCTCGTCCAACAGAGAAGACCATCTTCATCATCTTTATGCTAGTGGTAGCCTGTGTGTCTCTGGTACTGAATGTCATAGAGGTGTTTTACCTGCTGTGCACCAGGGTCAGATGCCGGAGCAGCAAGAGACGGACACATAATATCACTTCGGCTAAAAGCCCCGCAAGTTTGCCATCATCCTGGATGACCTCTGAAGATGCGCTGAAGCAAAACAAAATGAACAAACAGTATGAGAGCGGGCAGAGTCTTGGAGGAAGCCTGGATGGGGCTAAAGAAGAAAAACAATTGATGGAAGACCATTAGATGTAGACTTTATCTCCGAAATTTCCCCAGTCTGCCAAGTTTTTAGAGAAACATATCTACAATTTGATTTCCATAGCCCTTAGCGTATGGTCCATTATTTACACACTTGAAAAAGAAAGTATTGGTATGATACACCTCAAACAGAGTGTGTTATTGAATTATTTTATGATCATTTTGTGCACAATGCATGTTTGACTTTTAATTGGACAGTTTTGATATAAATACTTACTGTTATATAATTGTATATACTATGTGTAAATATATGTATTAAGAGTCAGTAAGTGACTTAAGCACTGTCTGCATGTCTGTTTGTGTGATGTTGTCATTTTATTTGGCCATATTTTCCGTTTAAAAAATAAACAAATTTATAGTAATGTGTATTCTGAATGTAAACTGGTGTCAGTGATGTTTAGAGAGCATAATGACAATATCCTTCTTTGAAATAAAACTTTTAAATCAACAGAAGTTTCTTTTTTTCGCAAAATATCCTCTCCTGTTTAAAAACCTTTGCCTTGTGGTGGAAAATGACAATATTTAAGAATTAATAATTTCGTAATTATATAATTAGACTAATCATTAGAATAATTAAAGATTGCTAACATCTAATAACTCAGTCTTCGTAATTGCTCTTTACCTTAAAGACACAGAATGTTTTAACATTTCTGTACAAATTCAAACAGTGCTTCTATTTAAGAATCATGTATAAAATCATATATAAATGCACATAAAAGGCATTTTTTGAGTTCTTCTCTTTGTATTGCACTGCAAGTTGCATTATCTTTATGTTGATACATGTTGTTATCGCATTTCTCAAATATGACCACGCTGCTGATTTTTATCACTGTTCTTTTACTGACTCCAGCATAGAATAACTACAGCTTATAAGATTAATACCCTAAAGCACTAAAACTCAAGGATTCATTATGTTATAAAAGCTCCTTCTCTTGTGAATGCCAAGAGGATATTTATTCTGTTCTCTTCTCTCATGATGAAACATTAAAAACAGAGCGGTTTTTACTTCACAGTTTTCATTGTGTTCAGAAATTTCAGTAATGTTATGAATCACAATGATGACAAATCAAGCTTATGTGAATGAATTGCACTTGTATATTTATCTATTTATACGCATGAGTACATGAGAATACAAAGGTACAGGGATCTTGTCTCACATGTACTATGTATCTCTCTTAGACTCTCTAACAAGATTAATAATTAACTTTGGGCTCAATTTTATCCTGTTATCCTAAATATGGCCATGGAACTTTAATCAGACGTCAAGAGGAAGATGGCAGCCAAAAAAAAAAAAAAAGACATTGTGAAATCCAATGCACTGAAGTTCAATCTTTACACCTGACACATGCCATTTAATCATTGAGCAACACAGTCAATCCGCACCGCACTGAGACACAAGTTGTCACAGGTAACAAATATACAATTTACATATTTTAAATTCTTCTGTTTCTTTTATATGTGATCTTGTGTATTGTTAAGTTCAGAATTTTAAACAGGTACCAAAACTGATAATCTAATTATGTTACATTGTACTGATATACAGACGGATTTTGGTGATTGCTGAATGTTAACCATTCACTCTTTCAAACTGAATGCTAGATTGAAAAAGACAGTCATTCACATTGTTAAAACATTGTGTATCTTGACGGCTGATGTTGAAACATCTCCTTGCTAACTAGTTGCATATTCTTTTCTTTTTTGTCATTAAAACACAAATGTAATTACTTTAATGCCTAGAATGGTTTATTGTCAAAGACCCCCTGAGGATAAATATAGACAGCAATCAATGTTGTTTTTTGGTTTTGTCAACTGAAGTGCAACTCACAATTTCTTTCTAAGTAAATGTTTTGATGTTCAATTCAAATTCATATTTTGTTTGCTTAATGTGATTTAAGATTTTAACACCGCACCTTGAACGCTCTTATCTTCTGAACATCAGATTGTTGTCACAGTCCACAAAAGTACTCGGGTTAAGTTGTTTTTCTTTTTGGTATACATAATTATCTAATTATTCTCTGATAATCTTGCCCTTATACCGAAACTCTGTGGGCCGTGTGCAGATTCAAAAATATTTATGACTTTATTGAGTTTATGACATAATTGATTGCAATCAGCAAGCATTGGTCATTGATAATCACTAAAATTACGCCTATGGAAAATAGAAAACCATGCAGTGTTGAGAAAACATTTCAATTTTGGGTGAACTAGCCTATTCCTTGATGGGAATCCTGATAGGAATACTTGAAGCATGCACATACATCAAAAAGAACAAAATGCAATGTGACTATGAAAACACATTATGTGGAGTACATTTTTTAAGTTTGAAACGGTGGTTTCAAGCATTTTTGGTGTTTTTTTTTCCTCCTTTTTGCGTAAAAATTCTACTTGAGTTCACTGAAAACTAATAACACACTGCTAAAATTTGAATTTCTTTCTTAGTATTTTTGTCTTGTTTTCCATTACAAATATCTAAAAATTGTTAAATCAAGATATATTTACTTTACTTGTCTAAAAATGAGTCAAAACTCAAAAAATTAGTTTATGATTAAAACAAGAAAAAATGTAAATGGGTTAAAGGCACAATATGTAAGATTTTTTTATTAAAATATCCAAAAACCACTAGAACAGTGTTATATATTTTGCTGACTTGTGTACTTACATTATCCCAAATGTTTAGAAGAATGTTTAAATCCAGAGAAATAAGCGATTTTAACTAGTGACACGGAGCGTGTCCATAGTGTCATTGTGTCGCCTGCCAATGACGTCATACACCCTCGATTTCCGGTTTTGTTTTGTAGAAAACATGGAAACACCAAAGACGCTTTAATATGTTGTGCGTTTTAATAGACCAGTGACGACCGCACAGAGTAGCATTATAACAGAACTTTCAAATGTATCTAGTATGATAAAACAGAGCTGTCTTTTTTCCCCACATACGCACGACCGGAAGGAGTGGAAGCGGTCGACTGTGGCATAATAAAAGCTCCGCTGCTTTTGAGCCATGTGTCACGCTCGTTCAGCGGCCTCGTTTCGCTTCGATGGCTTTCCGCCTAACTCTGCTTCATACTACGATGTTAATAAATCTTTAATACATTAGCTCATCCATGAACATGATTTCTGCC
>NW_015555818.1:60993-99076 GCF_001515605.1 Sinocyclocheilus anshuiensis
GATTGCATCGGCTGTGGGGATGAAGACGACAACTCCCATGATTCCACACTCAGTCACAGCGTCATCAAACTACGCATTTGATTCTTTGTTTATTTTGAATACGCGCCTTCTAGCGGCGAAAAATTACATATTGTGCCTTTAAAGGTTATTCCCCTTTTTACAATATGTAATATAAGTCTCTGGTGTCCCCAGGATTTGTCTGTGAAATTTCAGCTCAAAATACTTTAAAACCTGAAAAAGTCAGATTTTCATGATATGTCACCTTTAAGAAAATCTTTATTTTTGCTTAACCCATTGACGATCATTTTTTTCTTCTTTTAAGCATAAACTCACTTAATTTTATTTTCTGGAATTTAAGACTTAATATATTAAGTCATTTTGCTTTTCTTGTTTAAATTTAAGAAAGTTTAGATATCGGTATTTGTACTGGAAAACAGGACAAACATACCGAATAAGAAATTATTTTTTTTTGCACTTCATATGGGGTTTGATCGTGAATAAATAATAAATTCATTTTTAGGTCAAATTGATTTTTAAAAAGATCTAAACCCAGCCACTCAAAATGCTGTCTTTCTCCTCTAGTTTTCCAGGCAGGGAAGATACTAAAGGCACAAGCATGGGAGAGTGGGGCTTTCTCTCCAAGCTGCTGGACAAAGTGCAGTCTCACTCCACGGTCATTGGGAAAGTGTGGCTCACTGTCCTCTTTGTCTTCAGGATCATGGTTCTCGGAGCCGGGGCCGAAAAGGTGTGGAGCGACGAACAATCAAAAATTATCTGCAACACTAAGCAACCTGGTTGTACGAACGTGTGTTACGATCACACCTTTCCAATCTCCCACATTCGCTTCTGGGTACTTCAGATCATCTTTGTGTCCATGCCAACGCTTCTATACTTCGGCCATGTTCTGCATATCCTCCACAAAGATAAGAAACTGAGACATCAGATTGAAAGCCAAGAGGAAAAGCAACATCCCAAATACACCGACGATCGTGGCAAAGTTATAATCAAGGGCCAGTTGTTAGGTAGTTACCTAGCCAGCTTGTTTGCTAAGATCTTGCTTGAGGCTGCGTTTATCGTAGGTCAGTATTATATTTACGGTTTCATAATGATCCCTAAGATAGAATGCTCCCAATCTCCTTGCCCTCATACGGTTGAGTGTTACATGTCTCGTCCCACAGAGAAAACCATCTTTATCATCTTCATGCTGGTGGTGTCGTGTATCTCTCTGCTTCTAAACGTGATCGAGATGTTCTACCTGATATGCCGCAGGTTAAAGAGACATCGTGGCACACAGAAGAGCACGTTCTCGCAAGGTTTAAACGGATCCAAGATGCACATTACAGGAACTTTAAAGTCTACCTAAACTTAAGGCTGAAAAGATCATGTTTGATGTTGTAAGCTTGTCCATAGCTAAATTAATGTAGGGTCTAGGTATTCAAATTCATTGTGATCATTTTGTTTTGCTGTGAAATGATTATATGTATTTTGAACAATGTTTGCACCAGAATGAATGTTGATGAACATCTGCATGGTGCCGCAGGGCATTTCAGGTAATTTTATATGGACTTTATTTAACTTTAACCTTTATTAAAGTAATGTCTTGTCATATGACTTATCATTCATCTCTTCTTATAAACCTTTGTGATGCTCTATGTGTTTTACAGTAGAATTGTCATAACACACAATAGTTCATTTTGTAACATTGCATATTTTCCTCTCTCTGGTTAAAGCAAACCACATGTAACTATACGAGAGCATATATGACTTACTATTTGTTAGTATATGACATTATTTGTTTCATAAAAGCATAGCTCATGCTAATTTTAGCACTTACACATTGTGCTTTAATCATGAACTGTTTTCATTAGTTAACATGAATGTGTTAAAACCTTTGTAAATAACGTTACTATGCTTTTTCTTGTTAGGGTATATTAAAGTATTGCTCAGCTAATGATGTGCAGGTAGACATGTAGGCCTATATCAGGAATTGTTAGTTTCCTTAATTTCAGCAAAGAATTAAAGGGGTCATATGATGCTGCTAAAAAGAACATTATTTTGTGTATTTTTTTTTTTTTTGTTAATTTCATACACGTTAAAATGTAAAACCTCGACGAACCAAGGTTGGGCTTGCGGCAACCACATGTGACGACCCCGGGCTGGACTCTGCTTCGTCCACGGTGAAAGCTGATCCGGCGATTGTATTTCCTCAGCGACCAGCACGGATCAGCTCTAGGCATGACGAAGCGGATATCGTCCTTTTATGGAAGGCCAACCAAAGTAGTTTCTTAGTAGGTCACTTTCACAACGAAACACAGCGCCTTCACGACATGGCGGCGGCAGTTGAAATCGCATCATATGACCCCTTTAAAGGAGCATCCAAACATATCAATTGTCTCATTTACCCTCATGTTGTTCCACACCTCCCCAAACGACGATCTTAAGGTATTGTAGAAGTACTTCACACATCTCATGTGCTGTTGGAATCTAATTTGTTCTATTTGAACATGCTCATATTTTAAGGTTTTAACTCACAAATATTCAAATATGGCGTCACGTGTCACACGCCAGATTTTACATTAGTAAAGCCAACGCTGTTTCTTGGGTGTCTTGTTACTTGCCTAATATTTCCCTTTGGGGGTCTATGGAAGAAAGAAACCCATATTAATGTTGACGACCTGTATTTTTTTGGGGGGGGGGGGGGGGGCGGGGGGGGAGAAATATTCCTTGATGGGAATACTTGAAGCACAAAAATGATCAATAAAATGCACTGTAACTATGAAAACAGATTATATCGAGTACACTTTTAAGTATTTTTTTTTTTACATTTATTTTTAAAATATTTTTAACTTTCAAAAATAATATAACGTTATGAATGTAACAGTATTTTTTTTTCTTTGTTTTCTAAGCACAACAGCTTTTCACGGCTATAAATATTGTATTAATCTGTCTGAAGTTTTATTTTATGCATTGAAAATGCACTGGTGTTTGAGTTTTCGGAGTTTTAAAGTATTTGTAATCCTCATACGCCCTCCTGTGGTAGAAAGTTGGAAAGAATATTTAGAAATGTCATTTCTCCTGCACCTTATAAACGACACGCTTGGTTGATGTTTTATTTATATTTGCACACATGACATGTTAACAGTAAATATGTTTACAATAATGGCTGAATTGCTGCACTCTCAGAAAAAAAGTACAAAATCTGCCACTTGGCGGTAGGCCTACCTTATAAAAGGTGTACTGCACCATTTAGGTACTAAAACGTACCATTTACACTCTTAAAAAATAAAGGTGCTTCACGATGCCATAGAAGAACCTTTTTGTCTAAATGGTTCCATAAAGAACCTTTAACATCTGAAGAACCTTTTTGTTTCATAAAAGGTTCTTTGTGGCGAAATAAGTTTTCTTCAGATTATAAAAAGGTAAGAAAGAGATGTTTTTTTAAAGAGCATTTGACCAAATGGTTCTTGGCATCGCTGTGAAGAACCTTTTAAGCGCCTTTATTTTTTAAGAGTGTAGGTACTAATATGAAAATTTAACACACTCTTTATGGATAAATATGGTAGAATATGGAATTTTATACCATAATATGGTATAAAAAGGTGTAGCCTATCTTCTGAAAAGGTACCACCCTGCAGTTACAGTGGGACTGAAAGACATCCAGGGGTCTTTGAAAAGTAATAATCTCTCAGAATGTGTGGAGATTTGTATTTGTGTGTGTTTATAATAATTGCTACAACCCCTGGTATTATAGTTATAAACGTATGCATCATTTTTACAGTAGATGTAAACACTAGTTAAAATTGGATTAGAGAAAATGCATCATTTGTTTCCTTAAACCAATAAAATTATGGTTTATTAAACAAGTACAAAGTGCTGACATTGCAAAGTTAGTAGTTACAGTAAGCTTTAAGGGAAATAAGATGTCATTTCAGACAGTTTCATTCAGCAAAATGTCTCAGTGGGGGTTAATTTCTGCATCTCAGCCACTGCAGATGTCCTCCTCTTGTGTTCGCCTCTACGACCCATCAGATAGAATATCTCTCCTAGATTTAAAACTAAAGACACACACGCCACAATGAGCATGAAGACAATGAAGACGGTCTTTTCAGTTGGGCGGGATGTAAAACAATGCAGACCAATTGCAGGGCAAGGATCTACCTTACATTCTAGCTGTGTGGCCATCCAAAGGCCAATTAAATAGTACTGGGCCACAATGAACCCTGCTTCAAACAAAATGGTGACAATGAGACTCAACATATAGCAACCAAGCAGGCTCCCTTTGTAATAAATCTTCCCGTTGTCATCAGTGTATTTGGGCAGTTTTACCCCACGTTTCTCTGCCTGGTTTTGTAAATGCTGCCTCAGTTTGTTTTCCTTGTGGATGACGTGCAGAACGTAGCCGAGGTAGACCAGATTTGGCGTGGCCACAAAGATGATTTGGAGCACCCAGAATCGCATGTGGGAAATGGGGAAGACGTGGTCGTAGCACGCGTTCAAGCAACCAGGAGTGTTGATGTTGCAGACCATACTGGACTGTTCATCTCCCCAGACTTTGTCCAGTCCAGCTCCAAGAACCATTATTCTGAAGATCAGCAGAACCGTCAGCCACACTTTCCCAATATTGGTTGAGTGAGACTGCACTTTGTCTAAAAGCTTGGAGAGGAATCCCCAGTCACCCATGCTTACCTGGAAATGAGAAGACTTTTGAAGAAAACTAAAACATGGGACAACAGGAGTTACATGAATATTAAGAATTAGTAAAATAGAAAATAGAAAAAAAAAATTACTTTAGCCATAAATATAGCCGTATAAATATTTATTTTCTAATTCTTAATATTTCTATATGTAAATGTTTTAATTACTATATACTGTATATATACACACACACACACACACACACACACACAGCCATTTAAAATTTTGGGATTAGTAAGATTTGTAATGCTTTTTAAAGAAGTCTCTGATGCTCTTCTATTTAATCAGAAATACAGAAAAAAACACTAATATTGTGATTTAAAATAATGGTTTTCTATTTTAATATACATTAAAATGTAATTTATTCCTGTGATGCATGAGCTAAATTTTCATCAGTCATTACTCTAGTTTTCAGTGTTACATGATCCTTCAGAAATCATTCTAATATGCTGATTTATTATCAATGCTGGAACAGTTGCCCTGCTTATTCAGTTTTATATTTGGGCCCTGTGATAATTTTTTCAGGATTTGACGAATAAAACATTAAAAAGCACAGCTTTTATTTAAAATATAAATCTTCTGTAACAATACAGTATATACCTCCATTCAAAAGTGTAGAGACAGTACATTTTTTTTCTTTCTTTTTTTGAAAGAAATTAGTATTTTAAGAATGTGCTACATTGACACACACACTATCTTAATTTAATCTGCTGAAGATATACTGTTGTTGTTTTTTTTGTTGTTGTTTTTTTGTTAATTTCATACACGTTAAAATGTAAAATTGAGGTAAGAGTAAAAGCAAATGAGCTTTTTCTCTTGTATGGGAAATGTATGGGTTTTACAAGTAATATACATTATGATACAAAAATGGCACAACATCAGCATAATTAAAATATTTGACATAAATCAGCTAAAAGCAAACTGTTGTGTCATAAAAAAATTATTCCAATACTCAATAAACAAAACAGGTTAAGTAATTCCATATTTAAAGTTAACCTACCTTTTATACGATGACAGGTCCAGTGACACTTGTTCTTTATTTGTGTGCAGGTGAAAAGATGATATCAGAGCTTTCAGTCTTTCAAGATCTGACCTTCAACAAGTTTTGTAATTTTTATAAGTGTAGCTTTCATTTAGTGTCCACCCACAAAAAAATAAATAAATCTGCATTTCACTTCGGGTCATTGAGCACGTACTCACACCCAATCCAAAATCACACAAACAGATTTACATCACACCACCCGTCACATTGTCCAGCTTTGACTCGAGATGTTGCAATACATGAAACCAAGAAATGTTAAAAGTCACCTCCCATATCATCATGAGAATATGTGATGAAACTTTCCATAGACAGTGCTTTTTAAAAACACATAAACTCAATGTTAATGTTGTAAACATATCTTATGTAATCCAAAGCATTCAAGATGCAGTCCAAGCCCATGATCATTACATGTTATGCTGGTTTTGTTTTGTACAGTTATAGGTTCATACAATTGTACTGTTTTAAAAATACGCAGATATGACATTTCTGTAGTATTAATTTTAATATAAATGTCTGACTGTGATACAAAAGCAAAGGAATTATTTGGATAAATGCACCTGCCAAATGAATAAATTCAAATGCAACTGTCTACAAGTGTAAACAAGTAACATGCACGTCTGAACTTTATCCAGTTATCATGTACAGTTACACCACAGCTATTTCCTACATTCTCCACAGAAACCACAATTATGGGAGAAAACTGGAAAACAGGATTTTTTCTTGATGTTCTATAAAGTGGTGTTGTACAGATATGGTTGTTCCGACTGAATGAAAAACCACACAAACACCACATGAAAAGACAAATTTTGTGCTAACAATTTCCTCATCCTCACCACCCATTTATAGGTCACCCAGATCATCTTTAATATCATAACTGAAAGATTGCTTTGTCCTGCTCAAGTGGAGTCTTATGATGCAAACCACTAAAAGAAGACTCTTCACGCCGTTACTTTTGGTATAGTCTCAGCTTTCAAATTGTGTAATTTTTTAAAGAAATTCAAACAATAAATGCCATTTTGTGGCTTTTTAATGTGTTGTGACAGATCACTGTAGCGCCTCAGTTCAAGCTGCACGTGAAGCGATCATCTATTCCTCTATACTAGTTGTAGCATGAAATAAACATGAATGAACATAAGAAGCTATCTTGTTTCAACTGTGCAAAGACGTCAATACACACCATTTTTCAAGTTCACTGACATTAATCTACTCTCTGGTCTGGTTTGTTTGTCAGACAAAATTGGCAAATTCGGCGTTATGATTGGTCAGATCGCCTGTCAATCAAGTTCCCCGCGAAGGGTAATAGAGTGGGGGAACTATGACGTCAGAACCCGGAAGAGTAATTCTCCGCGGGTTCCTTCGAGATTTTCCTATGGGGTTTTATAATGGGGGTTTTCAATTCATGAGTAAAATAAAGCCTGTGGTAAACATAACTTGATGATACTTTTACGTTTTGTTCTACAATGTAAACTGCACACATTTACAGCCCAAACGTTCTTATCTAGTTACTTATTTAAAAACATACATTTTCAAAAATGAACATAATTGCTTCAAAATTTTTGTTTTGGGTATGGATGGGCGTAATTTACGTTGTAGAACAAAACGTAAAAGTATCATCAAGTTATGTTTACCACAGGCTTTATTTTACTCATAAATTGAAAAAACCCATTATAAAACCCCATATAGGAAAATCTCGAAGGAACCCGCGGCGAATTACTCTTCCGGGTTCTGACGTCATAGTTCCCCCACTCTATTGTGGGGGAAAGTAGCTTGTTATAGGAAAAATTCGCTTAAATGCATTTGAACTACTGTAAAACTCTTCTGAAAAATATAGCTAGATAAGTCAGAATCGTACACTTGTCTTGCCTATACTATGTCCAAGAAAACATTCTGAAACAGCCATTTCATATAGTAATCAGATCTTCTGGTTTCACCACAGAATTTCCCCCACATTAATGTTAATATTTACTTTCAGTCTATCTGATTGAAAGGATTAGCTCTTAGATTTTTATTATTTAGTTTTCAGTCAATATTATGATGAGACATCACTATATGGGGGTGGTTGAAGCTGGTAAATGGTAAGCACATGTTCCCTAAAATGTTGAGTTTGGCATAATTTGCTGATCTTGATCTTATGTCATTTCCTGACTTCTTTTTCAACATGAGTTGCAATAAGTGAGTCCATGATGGTACATTCCTCAATACCAGGGCTACATTTGGGCTTTAGTTAATCGGTCACTGCAAGATGACCTTACTGTCAGGGCCTGAGTCAATATTTCTTTTGATTCCCAAGAGGTTTAGGTAAAATCTATGGTGCAGTTTTTCAGATCCTGAGTGTAAAAATATTTGTTATTTATGTCCCTTAGTTAGTAAGATTACTCAGAGACTCAAGACAGGCTAAAAGTTCATTGTGAGTATGATTATCCGCAAGTCTCTCTCCCACAATTACACACAATTAAACAAGAATTACAATTCTTGAGAAATAAAACTCCTTTTTACTGACAGATTACACAAGGATTTACTTGAAACAGTTGTTACTTGAAAGAGGTTGTCAGGGTCAAGTGGTTTGTGCAGAAAATCACAAATAGGCCTATATGTTTTCCTCAATATTTCATGTATTAAATGCTGGGATTCATAAAGGCTTGTTTCAAATTAGGGAAAGTAATATGACTGGTGCTTTTTTATTATTAAAAAAGCCTTTTAAATGTTGGGTTGATTTATTATTATAATTTTTTAATTAAAGGGGTCATATGATGCGATTTCAATTTTTCCTTTCTCTTTGGAGTGTTACAAGCTGATTGTGCATAGATAAGATCCCTGAAGTTGCAAAGATTGAAAAATAATGTGTTTTTTGAACATTAAAGCATGTCAGCATATTCTGTTACACCAAATACACAAAATAATGATATCTAAAAAAAGCATCATATGACCCCTTTAAAACTTTTTAAAACAGATTTAAAGGTTTCCTTATAAAATATGTCATTTAAAACTATAATTATCAAAACTGATGAATAACAGTTTAATTTTTCGTGTGTGTGAAATATATATGTGACCCTGGACCACAAAACCGGTCTTAAGTCGCTGGGGTATGTTTGTAGCAATAGCCAAAAAAAAACATTGTATGGGTCAAAATGATCGATTTTTCTTTTATGCCAAAAATCATTAAGATATTAAATAAAGATCGTGTTCCATGAAGATATTTTGTAAATTTCCTACCGTAAATATATAAAAACCTAATTTTTGATTAGTAATATGCATTGCTAAGAACTTCATTTGGACAACTTTAAAGGCAATTTTCTCAGTATTTAGATTTTTTTGCACCCTCAGATTCCAGATTTTCAAATAGTTGCATATCGGCCAAATATTGTCCTATCGTAACAAACCATACATCAAAGGAAAGCTTATTTATTCAGATGATATATAAATCTCAATTTGAAAAAATTGACCCTTATGACTGGTTTTGTGGTCCAGGGTCACATATATTTCACAAATTATGACTCTTACTCAGTTGTAACACCAGTTTCACCACAATTTCCCATTTTGGCACCAATTTTCTCAAAAGTCAAATCTCCTTTTTTTTTTTACAATAAAAAAATCAGTGTACATATTTATCAAGGAGACAACAGTGTCAATGAAGAGCTTAAGAAACTTTTGCATAAGTTTCAATCAAGCATGGTAATTTAAAGGTGTGAACATATTGTTCATTTGTATTAATTTAGCAGAAACCTTTCTTCTTTTTTTCAGGACAATCCCTCTGAAAAAAAGCAGTGGTTAAGTGTCTTCTCAAGGCCACAGTGATTGTTCCTCATAGGGCTCAAACCCAGCAACCTTACCAGGCCTGATCTGTAGCCACTACACCACACCACCATCACGTATAGACGCTGCATTCCACTTAGCGACATAAACAAAGTCGATGATTTAGCTGAATTTCATCAATGTGTGAAAGTGTGCTGCAACATGGCTCATGAAGTGACTAATTGCCTGTGCTTCGAACAAGAACAGAAACAGAGAAGTGAAAACGTCTGGTTTTAACTGGTTTTCTTATCATACAGATGGGTGGAGCATTCAGTGTCCTTTCACATATATGTAAATCACATTTCACGGAGAGAAGATGATTGATTGAAACGGTCAAGTCTTGTCTGAGAGCCTGTGACCTCACTGAGACCGACAGATATTTCACATTTTAACAATACAAAAGTTTTGTTTTAGAATTGACTTTAAATTTCCGGAAGCTGAATAAGGAAATATGTTTATTTAAATACATGCTTATGAATAATGTTAAAATAATCTTTAGGATCTTTAGTATTAGTTGTAGCATTAGGGGAAATTACCATTCGGATCCATTTGTTCAGGTAAGAATATTTTGGGATTTGTTGGAGTATGTTTTTTTTTTTTTTTTAAACTGCAGTCCCAATCTTATCTTTAAATTCTTGAAATATATTTATATATAAAGTTAGAAGAATTAGAAGAATTTAATTATACATTCTTTTATATCTTTAAATTTTACAAAACATTTTTTTAGAAACATCACTCAAAAGTACTAACTTTTCTTCAGATTATTGAGTCAAATGTATTTAAATAAGTGAGATGAAGTTATTATTTATTCAATCAAATATATTTAAAACATTTTACAGTTTTAATACCTTAAATAGAATGAGCTTTTATTTATTTTATTTTATTATAAGAGTCCCCATCTTATCTTTATTAAATCTTACAGAAAACATTTTAGAAGCATCACTAAAAAGTAACTTTCTTCAAAGATTTCAGGTTTATTCAGTCAATAAACCAAAACACCACAATACTTGTCTTTGATTTCAGAAGAACCCGAAGAGATTTTGTTCTAAACCGTGATTATGATTTTATATTTTTATAGGGTGGCAACAAATACTCTGAGATTACAAGACAGCATTTTTTTCTCCATAAAATTATTTGGTGAGTATGAAATTTGTTTAACAGATAAGATGCTGTGCAAGCTCTTTCAATAAACTAGAAATATATGTGGGAAGTGAAAGCAACAGCAGAATGGTCCGTGTGCAGTAGTCTATGAAAAAATCTCAGTCGCTATAACTGCTATTCTAGATTTGATCAGGTCTGTATTGCGTTACAGTTGTTTTGCGCTGTAATGTTCATGGTGGCCTTAAGGTGACAATTCCCATATTCCTTTGCCTTTTTGATTATAACAAGAACCTGGCTTGCTTATAACGTGGCATTAAAAAAGTTGGAAAAAAAGACCTCCTCCAAATTGTTTTGATCACCATGGTTTCATATAGAAAGCAATTGTGGACACTTCCGTGTAAATCTCCTGTTTATCCTCCAGGGAAGCCCTGAGCAACTGAGCAACCAATCATGGGAGACTGGGGATTCCTCTCAGCTTTACTGGACAAAGTACAGTCTCACTCCACCGTCATTGGCAAGATATGGATGAGCGTCCTCTTCATCTTCAGGATCCTGGTGCTGGGAGCAGGAGCGGAGAATGTGTGGGGTGATGAGCGATCCAACTTAGTGTGCAACACCAACACGCCTGGTTGCGAGAACGTGTGCTATGACTGGAAGTTCCCCATCTCGCATATTCGCTTCTGGGTCATGCAGATCATCTTCGTTTCCACTCCAACTTTGGTGTATCTGGGCCACGTGGTGCACGTCATCCACCAAGAGAACAAACTGAGAGAGGAGCAGAAAAGAAACCCGATGTCAAAGTCTCCAAAATATACCAACGAAAAAGGGAAGGTTGAAATCAAAGGAAGCATGCTGGGTAGTTACTTGACCCAGCTGTTTATTAAAATCATTTTTGAGGTGGCTTTCATCGTTGGACAGTATTATCTGTTTGGATTTATCATGGAGCGTAAGTTCCACTGTAAGCAGTTGCCATGTACGGTGGAGACCGAGTGTTTCGTGTCTAGACCCACAGAGAAAACCGTCTTCATTATCTTCATGTTGGTGGTGGCATGTGTGTCTCTGGCCTTAAATGTTCTAGAAATCTTCTATTTGTTTTGTAAGAGGATAAGTGGGAGAAATAAGAAATATAGGAATGTAATGTATGCTGGCGATTCGCGTTATCCTTCACCTTTTTCAGTAGAACTTGATTCTGCTCATGGAATGAGACACAGTGAGTTAAACATGGCCTTTCAGAACAGGTGGGATCAAACCAAAGGCAGCCTTGATGGAGCCAAACCTGAGCCATAGGGCAATAAGTCATTGTGGTAACATGAAATGCACATAATATATTCAACTTTATATAATCAACACAGCCTATGGAAAAAAAAAATGTTGATTGTAACTTTTGCTAAATGAACACTAGATGGCGATGTAATCTTCTTGAGTTGCACTCACTAACCCCTAACTTCTGTCACTACAAGGCCAGTGATTTTTTTTGTGCCTGAGTTACTGTAGTAATTATATCGTTTTTAATGTTATTTTAGCAATGCAACACGAAATATGTTTAACCAACTTTTTCTTTTTGTGCACTAAGAATAAACATTGTAAGAGAAATAAAGTAATGAAGATGTATCAGTTGTTTTCTTATATAGAAGGGACATCAGGGACAAAGATATTAAATTATTAATAAATAAAAAAAATCTGCAAATGCACACGCACATGATTTTATAATATTTAACACTATAAGTTTATTTATATTATATATTAAATATTTAAACACTAAAAGGGTAACACTTTACTTGAAGGGCTGTGCATAAGACTGACATGACACCTTCATAATCATGACATGACACATGTCATGAATATGAAGGAGGTTTTATGCATGTTTATGACAACTGTCATTAAGTGTCATTTGCTCAGTTATGTCGTTTTTAATGCAAATATGACATTATTTGACCTAACCCTACCCCTACCCTTACCCCTAACCATAGCCCATAACAAAGACATCTCAAACAATGTCATCTTTGCATTAAAAATTACATAACTGAGTGAATGACACTTAATGACAGTTGTCATAAACATGCATAAAAAACCTTCATATTCATGTGTCATGTCATGATTATGAAGGTGTCATGTCAGTCTTATGCACACCCCTTCAAGTGTAACCAAAATTACTTTTAATATTTACCGAATATGTCAAATTAAAACCGCAGTTAACAATGATAGCCTAATATAATTTTTATATTTATATTCTTTACCTCAAGATACCAAACGTTCCCTTTTAGGGACTATTCTATTCGGATAATCATAAAAACTTCCTTACTTATGTACAATCACGTTAGAAATGCCATTATATTATGCTATATTTATTAATATGCTATTTATATTGTATTATGATCGTCAATTATTGTTAATAAGACAAGTTTTCGAGAGAAACATTCGTTCGTCTGAGTTGAAGAAGCTCACCAAGCGAAGAGTGCGTGAGGACCTTCTTGTGACGTAGCCAGTCATGTGACTTTGCCAAACTTTGTGCGTCTGCTTTCCACTTTCTTCCCTCCGAGTCTCTTATAAGCAGGGAAAGTTTGACAAGTGTGCCTCAGTTCCTCCATAGTCGCTTACTTGGATTTGGTGACTGATCTTCGGAGTGACGGAGTAAGTCCCTACAGGGCTCTCCTCTCTTTACTTCTCTACAGGTAAGTTTTTACAGAAAGTCTTACAACTTTTCAAAACGTTTTATTTATTTATTTTTTTTCATAGCGGCACTAATATTCAGAACTGAGCAACACAATGGAAAGTTACTTTTAAAGAATTCTAACGTTTTAAATGCCTCTTGTCATATTACATTTTAACTTAACATTTGAGTGGGTTTAGAAGTTCATGAAATTATCTATCGAAATATATTATAGTCATATGGGTCAATATATCATATTTTCGCATTGTATTCACGTCTGCTGTGCAGGACACGTTCGGTGAAAAAGAGGCCATTTAATAGGCATTTCAGTAATTAAAACAAAAATTAAATAACAGACATTTCAAAAAAACCTTGTGTATGGAAAAAAAGTTTTGAAGAAAAACGTAAACCGCAATCAAAAACATGAATTTAATAGGAACTAATTATAACAACAATTTTTTCTCATAAAATAAGATGGGAAAACAACGTTGGGTCTTTTCTTCCTTTGTTTTTAGAACTCTAATACGACTTTCTGGTGAAAAAAACGATCTGTTTCGCCTGCGTCGTGAATAGCGCCGAGTAGGGGGCGCTGTTCAGTCCCTCAATACAATGTTAAGCTGCTTGACTGTGGCAGGACTTTAACCTGTAATTCCCAAACATTCCTACATTATTTTGTGCAATCAATGTAATGACAAGTTTGATTTTTATATGTTTAAATAAATGCAACAAACAGTTATTATTCTATGTACTTTACTATATAACTATCTAAAATTCAGTAGACATTTTTTCGCCCACTTGATGTCTTTATGGACTTTTAACACTGTCATAATATACATTCCACATACCCCATTTAAATTTTTTATTAGTGCCACGAGACCCACAAATTGTCCAGGATATTGAAGGGATGCTCTGCTTCATGCCTGCACCACATGAATCAGGCAGTTCTTTAGAACTTTATAAACAGTTCCTTATGATATTTCATTTTCCATGCTGCGCAGAGGATTAATCAAAGACTTGCAGCCCAATTCTATTCAGATTTCAAGTGAATGTTATTGTTCATTATTTAAACATCTCTGATGTGACTGGAGGGACCGACATCTTGCCAAATAAACAAGGATCTTTAAATTCTCCATTGTCCTAGCTGCTTAGTCATGTTTTCTTCTTGGCATTAAAGACGTTTTAATCAGCAGATAATGAGTCACTTTCTGTCATGGTAGCATTTGCATGAGAAATTGTATTTCACAAAGCAAAAGACACAATGCCTGGCAGTTATCTTTACAACCCCAAACCAAACCCCTACGTGTGTAAGCCACATGTTTGTTATCTGAGCTATCTGAGACCAGGTGTAGTTTATATTATGATAATCCTGAGGTCACTCTCATGATTATTTTCATAATAACATCCTCAGCAGGTGCTGAAACTAACACTTTCATCATGTGCTTTATGTACAGAAAAAGATACTACATGTGGCCACTTGAGCCACACTTCAAAATGTATGAATTGCTTTGCATTACATAACTATGTGTGTGTGTGTGTGTGTGTGTACTTTATGCTACATTGTGGGGACCAAATGTTTTTTGTAAGGGGTAGGTTTAGGGGATAAAAAATATCGTTTGGTGAGTATAAAAGTAATAGAAGTCTATGGAAAGTCCCCACAATTCACAGAAACAAACGTGTGTGTGTGTGTGTGTATAATAATATGACATCCACTAAAAGTGATGGACTGTTTGATTAAAAATGACAGAAAAAAAATTTAAAGTGAAGTATTATCCGTTCAGACATATCACTTTGATGTTTTGCATCTAATGTGATGATATTCAGACATATAAGTGTCACTGAAGTGTCCAAAAGTGTCTAAATACATTTTATTACATCTCAGCTTTCTATTTTCAGCTAGAACTCCCTCAAGATGGGTGACTGGAGTGCGTTGGGAAGACTTCTTGACAAGGTGCAGGCCTACTCCACGGCCGGAGGGAAAATCTGGCTCTCTGTGCTCTTCATCTTCCGGATCCTAGTTCTGGGAACGGCAGTGGAGTCGGCCTGGGGTGACGAGCAGTCAGCTTTCAAGTGCAATACCCAGCAGCCCGGTTGCGACAACGTCTGCTACGACAAATCGTTTCCTATCTCGCACGTGCGCTTCTGGGTGCTTCAGATCATCTTCGTGTCCACACCTACGCTCCTGTACCTGGCGCACGTATTCTACCTGATGCGCAAGGAGGAGAAGCTCAACCGCAGGGAGGAGGAGCTGAAGGCCGTGCAGAACGACGGTGGTGACGTCGAGCTCCATCTCAAGAAGATCGAACTCAAGAAGTTCAAGCACGGCCTGGAGGAGCACGGCAAGGTGAAGATGAAGGGTGCCCTGCTGCGCACCTACATCGTCAGCATCCTTTTCAAGTCCATCTTTGAGGTGGGCTTCCTGTTGCTCCAGTGGTACATCTACGGCTTCAGCCTGTCCGCCGTGTACACGTGCGAGCGTTCGCCTTGCCCCCATCAGGTGGACTGTTTCCTCTCCCGCCCCACGGAGAAGACCATCTTCATTATCTTCATGCTGGTGGTTTCGCTCGTGTCACTTTTGCTCAACATCATCGAGCTCGTCTACGTGCTCTTCAAACGGATCAAGGACCGCGTGAAAGGCCGCCAAAACCAGTTCCCCACCGGCACCCTGAGCCCCACGCCGAAGGAACTGTCCACGACCAAATATGCCTACTACAACGGCTGCTCCTCGCCGACCGCGCCGCTCTCGCCAATGTCACCTCCGGGCTACAAGCTAGCCACCGGCGAGCGGACCAACTCTTGTCGCAATTACAACAAGCAGGCCAACGAGCAGAACTGGGCCAACTACAGCACCGAACAGAACCGTTTGGGCCAGAACGGCAGCACCATCTCCAACTCGCACGCTCAGGCCTTCGACTACCCTGACGACACTCACGAGCACAAGAAACTGACACCGGGCCACGAGCTGCAGCCGCTGGCGTTGATAGACGCTCGGCCGTGCAGCCGCACCAGCAGCCGAATGAGCAGTCGAGCGAGGCCTGACGACCTGGACGTCTAGCTGTGCGACTTGGTGCCATGTCACGACACTAGAGGACTGACCCAGGCAATGAGACGCACTCATTTCCTGTACTGAGGGGGCGGGGCTTCATCCGCACAAGTTCCTCACTCTAGTTGATACAGAGACATAAAATTACTCACACTGCTGGAGGTACTATTCATTAATAATGATGTTGAAACTAGCAGCACTAACATGTCCTAACAACCGAACAGCCAGGGGGGACTCGAAGGGGCACAAACGGGGCCAAACCTGGCGCGTCTCTCAATTCTGCCCACCAAAATATGCCTTGGTCATGTGATTGATTTTGTTGTGCTTGTTAGTATTGGGTTTATTAAAATGCCACACAACGATTCCATTTGAACAAGTTGCACTCTTACAGTAGGTGTAGATTTGTGTTTTAACCCCCCTACAGTCGATCCCGGTTATTACGTCACATGACCTCAAATCTACATTGTCCAACAGGGTGTTCGCAGTCACGAATTAATATTTATTTATTCATAACCATTAACAGGATATCCCACCACTAGATGAAGATTGACTACTACTCAAGGTCATGTCTACATAATTAATACCATCCAAGTGCATATTTATTGACAATAATCCAAATTTCAGCAATACATTCATCAGCAAATACGTTTTTTTAATTTTTTTATTAATCACAGTGGACTGTCATTTTCCTGATAAACTTTGAATTTATGTGGTGTTGGTTTTTGTTATTTGATGATATTTGTTGCTTTTTTGGGTGGTGGTATGAAACAGAAATGTCTATTTGTGGACTGAGCTGCTGTACCAACTGTTACACGGCTTGATTTTCTTTTCCGCATTTTGATTTTTACTGAAATTGTCTTTAATAGTGTGCGAGAAAAAGGCTTTGTTTTTGTTCTCTTTTTTTTTTTTAAATGCCATTTTATTTTCCTTTTTGTTTCTTTTGGGAGGGCAGACGGAATGAACTAGTTTTGAATTAGAATGAGTAGAATTAATGTCTTACCTTTGGAGTGAATGACCTTTTTAACTCAATATAATCATTGCTGCTTGAGAGATAGAGTTTTAGTACTGTAAATCAAGCTAACTATGTCACAAATGTGAGTTTTTTTTTTTTTAGAAGACTGCTTTTTAGAGCTGGACTAATATTTAGTCAGTTATATTAAGAGATATATGCCAGCGTAGCTCCACAACTACCAAACACTAGTAGATGAAATTTCATTATGGACATTTTTTGTTTTGATTTTTCAAAACACTCATTTGCAGAGACTCATGGATTTTTCAGCTACAATGGTGTTTGCACTGAGATATTGGCTAGGGTGTTATTTGATGCAAAAATGACTAAAAGTTCTCTGTTATGCACGTAACTAATTTATTTTACAACACACTATGAGGCGTATAATCGCTACACTTAAACAGTGCTCTCACAGAATCCTTGGGTTTGGGATGTTGAGTGGCTAAAGCAAGATTTTGCATCTGGTAAATAGTGCAAATTGGGTTTTAAATCAGAACAAAACTGATGTAATGTCATTCCATGGGAATCCACTGTTGTACGTTGTGCATGACAGTGGAAAAACCGAGCAATCAAACAAAAACGGACATTAATCAAATCTGTGAAAAGCAATTTAACCAATAAAGATTTTTTCTTTGCCATTTTGTATTGGTGTGTCTCAGTCAAACTCTTTTATTCGACCACACTAATGCTCAAACTGTGTTTCCAATATACACATACTCATTTCAGTATTTTTGTTTACACCCAGCGAGAGGCTCACGATCCAAAAAAAAAAAAAAAGACAAAATGCACTGCAATTTGTCTGGTGCCAGTATCTAAAGAAGTCTGGTGCAGGCTTTTTATCCAAGAGAATTAGCCCTACACAAACCACCGTGTTTAAACAGCCAATAGAGACAAACGCAGTGTAACGGCCAAGATCCGTCTACGCCAAGACCAACTTGCAAACCAAAAGACTGATAAGTTTTTACATGTATTTTTTAAATTGCCCTAAAAGAAACTTTCAAAATTTCATCATATAAAAAGATTCAGTGCCTTTTCTCTTATCCAAGTTTCCTATTTAACCTTTCCACAAAGCTAAATAAAACCATATGCCTGGGCCGAGTCTGTGGACCACATGTGGCTAGAGCAGAAGAATGTAAAAAAAAGCAGGAGACTTTGATCTAGTGCTAATTAATGCAGATCTTTTTAAACCAGATTTATCACACAATGCTATTGCATATACCAGAGGCCAAACTGATCAATTCTGCAGTTTTTCATCAAGACAAGATAAAAGAAAAGTATCAGCTGGTGCAAAAAACAAAAAAAAAAGGTCTTGAAGCCCGGTGTCTTATAAACACATATATTACCATTAAAAAATTTAAAACACTATAAAACAGCAATATTGTGAAATATTATTACAATTTTAAATAACAGTTTTCTATTTTAATATATTTTAAAATGTAATTTATTCCTGTGATGGCAATGCTGAATTTTCAGCATCAATATTCCAGTCTTCAATGGCACATGATCCTTCAGAAATCATTCTAATATGCTGATTTGCTGCTAAAGAACAAATTATTATTATTATCCATGTTGAAAACAGTTGTGCTGCTTAATACTTTTGTGGAAACCATAATTAAAAAAAAAAATCGTTATTGAATAGAAAGTTCAAACAGCATTTATTTAAAAGGGAAAACTTTTGTAATGTTATAAATGCCTTTACTTTTACTTTTGATCAATGTAATACATATTTGCTGAATAAAAGTATTAATTTAAATGTATAAATAAATTCTCACTCACCCCAATTTTTTTTAATGGTAGCTTATATGTATATGTGTGTGTGTGTGTGTGTGTATATATATATATATATATATATTTCTTTTTTTTCTCCATTTACACAATTTATGCTGAGTCACCATTAGTACCACAAAACGAGCAGCTCCCAAACATGTCTAATAAGCTGGAGAACATGCACGGAGTCAGAGGAACTCAGCACTAATAGACTCTCTCTGTCAGCAAGAGGATTTAACTCTCTCCTACTCTCATTTCTCAATACATCATCAGCTGACCCTGTCAGGAGTCTCAGTCTCACCTCATATATTACCTTGTTTTACTCCTTTGCTGTTTATTCAGAAGTGAATTCATGTTGCCCGTAGGCCATGTGAGCTCCTCCCTGCTAGGTTAGGCCTCTGTAGTACCAACAGGAAGTCTGCAGGAAGACCCCAGGCTTTTGCCATTTCCTTCCATGGAAAACAACGCAAAGTATTAAAGCTCACAGTTTTACCAGGAGTTTCTCATATGCAAGCACTATAAGAAATTTTTTTTTGTAATTTTTCCTTTATTTAATTTCTTTTCCAATTATATTCAAAAGTCGTCAATATGAAGCACTGATGAAAAAAATGTGTTTTTAGTGGAGTTTGCTAAATTATCTCGCTAAATATCATGTGACTTTTTGAGGAGAGATGTTTACTCTTCTAAGTTGTTAGAATTACAATTATGACCTATACTACAAACACTTAAATCCCTGGCAACCACTTAGAACACCTTGACAACCACATAACAACATGCTAAAATTATCTAGAACACCCTAGAAACCACAGGCAATGCCTTGGCAAATAAATACCCTAATAAACACCCTAGCAGCCACACAGAACATCCTGACATCTTTACAGCAATGCATTTAGAAAACCTTAGTAACTATAAAGTAATGTCCAGACAATCATCCACAGGAGCCTAGAAACCATTTGGAACACCTTGACAACTACCTAGTAATGTGCTAAAAACGACTTAGAACACCTTAGTAACCATAAAGCAATGTCCTGGCAACCACCTAAAAACCCTAGCAACACCCTAGCAGCCACCCAGAACACCCTGAAACTGTATAGCACTGAAAACAGTTAGAACACCTTAGCAACAACATAGAAATGCCCTGGCAACCACACAAGCACCTAGCAACGCCCTAGCAACCACTCAGAACACCCTAAAAACTGCACAACAACATGTTAAGAAAACGCTAAACAACTGCAGAACACTCTGAAACAGTATAGCACTAAAACGAGTTAGGACACCTTAGCAACCACATAGCAATGCCCTGACAACCACCCAAACTCCCTAACAACACCCTAGCACCCATTCAGAACACCCTAACAACCACACAACAACATGTTAAGTCAACACCTGAGCAACTGCAGAACACTCTGAAACTGTACAGCACTAAAACCAGTAAGAACACCTTAGCAACTACATAGAAATTCCCTGGAAACCACCTAAACACAGCAACAATATTAAGAAAACACTGGGCAACTGCATAACAATCTGACACTGTATAGCACTAAAATGAGTTAGGACACCTTAGCAACCACATAGCAATGCCCTGACAACCACCCAAACTCCCTACCAACACCCTAGCAACCATTCAGAACACTCTAACAACCACACAACATTATTTTGAGAAAACACTGAGCAACTGCAGAACACTCTGAAACTGTATAGCACTAAAACCAGTTAGGAAACTTTAGCAACCACATAGAAATGCCCTGGCAACCACACAAACACCCTAGCAACGCCCTAGCAACCACTCAGAACATCCTAACAACCACACAGCAACATGTTAAGAAAACACCCGAGCAACTGCAGAACACTCTGAAACTGTACAGCACTAAAACCAGTTAGAACACCTTAGCAATCACATAGCAATGCACTGGCAACCACAAAAAACACCATAGCATCACCCTAGCAACCACCCAGAACACACTGACAATTCTACAGCAACACACTAAACATCACTTAGAACACCTTATCAACCACACAGCAATACCCTGGTACTGACCCTTAAATCCCTAGCAACCACTCACATAGCAACAAGCTAAAAAACTATCAGAACACCTAAACAACCACCCACAGCTGTCCACAGCTTCCATCTTCTTTAGAAAATGTAAAAAAATAAAATTAAAAAAAAAACTGACTGCTGATTGCTTGCAAGCAATTTTGTTCTCCAAAAGGCCATATTTCATCTGTATACTTTTGCTCTCACTCAACACACACACACACGCACACACACACAGAGCCATAATTTTATGTTCCTTCATTTCAGGGTGCATAAACCGCTTATTGTTAAAAGCTGTCTAGCAGACATTTAAAGTCAGAGAGCAGTGCATGACAGACTCAGCTCCTTCAATAGCACAGACAGAGGAAGAGACCAGAGACTGACTCAAAACACAGACAGAAACTCAAAAGGAAATGGAAGACAGGAAATGAGCACAAGCACTAAATATCAGACACATTGAAGAGTAGCTGATATGTCAGTAAAGATATCAAGAACAGAGCACGACTTCAAAAAGCAGACAGATGCGCACTGGAATGCATGCAAATTAAATGAGGCAGATGAAGAGAATTAGGAAGAAAGAAGTGCAAATTCAGAACATGAGCAGCAGGAAAAAGCAACAATATTGCATGACGTATGCGCACATGCAGCATATTCCTGTCTGTCCGGAGTGAATCAGCAAAGGCCTTGATGAAAGAACAGATACAGAGTCTTTTTTTTAAGGAACATGAAGTTCTGCCTTGTGTGTCGCTGTTGGAGCAGGATGTCGGCCATGTGGGATGCATTATGCGGCGGTCCTGCCACTGTCCACTTAGCTCTCTGTAACCCAGCGCCATCTTTGTTTTGATAACACTAGCTCTACGGCTCCCCTGTCCAAGTGTCAAGGCCATTAAATCATTAATGTGGCCGGCTCCTGCGCGTCTCAACGAGAGACTTCAAAGTTCACCGGGACTCTGTAAGATACCTCTAATTGAGGTGGATGGGGTTTGGAGAGAAGGGCACGCTGGGTCCATACCGAAGCTAAAATTACGTGACTTGTCATCGGTTACGGAGAGGTCAGGAGAGAAGAAACTATGCAGCCTGCATCCAAAGTCAATAGCGGGTTGACTGGCATAAGCAAAATATTTCCATGCTTCACCCCAAAACGGTGCTCTGCATTTTTTCCCCTCACTTCCACACCAGCTCTCACTTACGGCAAAACGTCCAATATGTCGACTATGGTCATTACTCTAAATTTAGCCAGATGCATCCCGGTTTTCCACTGAGAGGTCCAAATCGGGAAAACCAAGCCAGGAGTATTCTAAGAATGGGGAATAAGATATATTTCATTCGCCTGACTGTAACCAGCATCTATTCTGAATTACTTTCAGCGCTGCTCTTTTGGCAATATGCATTTGCCATAGCTATAATTCTAGAGGGCTGTAGATGCTTAAACAGCTGCTAAGCGAGAAAGAACATAGTGTAACATCTGAGCATCTGCAACAAGGGGGATTTAGAGGAGTCAGTGGGACAGGCTAAAGCAGACCTCTCCATAAAATGCCATTAACAGCATTAACCCTTAGCAATGACAATCTGTGTAGGCTTAAAAAAAAAACTACATATTTATTTGTATTGCTTGTTCATAATAATCTGCATTAAAAAGTAATGAATTCATTTTAATTGATTATTGTTGTTGTTATCATCATTATTTTGTATATCACTTTTGTATACCACACATATTGTATCAAAGCAGCTAAAAGTGTTTTTGTTTTAAATTTGAGCATTTTTTAATGTCTTTTTATATACAGTATATTTATTTTATTGCATTTTCATAATAATCTACATTAATGAATAATGAATTAATTTATTATTATTATTATTAGGACAGTGTTTTGCACTAGCATAGTCATGATTCTCAGGGAATGCATGAACTGAAAAAATTGTACACCTTGAATATAAGTTAAAATGTCTGCCAAATGCATAAATGTGCAAATGCAAAAGTGTCTGCCAATGTGCTCAACTAAACCTTCCATTTCTAGAGTGACACAATAAATTAAAGTAATATCAACCATGAATATTTATAATTTTTGCATTTCTATACACTTTTTTTTTTTTTCAAAGAATTGCATTATAAAGTATCAGTGCTCATTCCCTGGAAAATGAACTCACGATGCTCTACTGTTTGAGCTACAGAACAACTCTAGTACAACTTGTTATTTAGACAGACTAAACCCAACATTTTTCCCTAACTTTAATGAAGCATTTAATTTTTGATTTAATTTTTGATTTATGTAAATAAAAAATTATATATTATTATTTCATTGTTTTATTTACATTTTAATAATTTTGTAATTGTATTACAAAGTGGAATATAAATGCAAAATAAAAAAATATTTTAATTAAAAGAGGAATAAACATGCAAAATAATATCGATTTATTTTTAAATAATAAAAAAGTTCCAATGTAGTTAGCTACTTTTTTGTTCATAGCTTTGTTGGTAGTATTCTATTCTGAACATAGTGTTAGCAAATCTGCTCCATGCCAAATTTGTTATACTAATGCACATTATTAGAATTTTCAAAATATAAATTCAAACTGCACTTAAAATTTAGACCATGCACACATGGGATCTTCCCTCTTATTTGTGGAAACTTCAGGACTCAGAATAATGTTATTCTTGTTATCTGACATGCTGCACTACTGCTGTTCAGGACATTTGAGCCCTGTGAGAATCTATACGCTTTTGGTTTTTCCTTCTAAGATATACGGACCTTGATCATACCTCCACTGCACTAGCTCTCCATCTCCAGAAAAATTCACAAGCATGTTTACAATCGCATCAGGAATGCTAAAGCAGCTAATAACCTTGTTAAAAACTAGGCTTTGTATGTTCGCTTTTGCTGGCTGCACACTTGGCAAGGCAGTAGTGGCTCTCAGATGCTGAGGAACTCTGAAATCAGCAGAAACGTGTGTTCCTCAGGCGTATGCGAGCTGCTAAGACAGAAAAAAAAAAAAATAGTACTTGGGGAGGATGACATAGCACTCGTTTAACTGCTATAGACACATTCAACAAACAAACGTAAGTGCATATCCACAAACTTCCTAAACTGTTCTTATTTAATTTTCCCTGCTAGCACATACAAGGTTCTCAAACCACTGTGATTGTAAAAACAGACAATGTTGACTGTGTGCTTGATTATATACCAAAATGTGCATTGTAATTTAAAATGACTTTGATGAATGGCTGTTTGAGCACTGAGGATGGTTGCAGTTCACTGACAGAGGGTTTCCTCATTTATGTAACACTGCAGCTTGCGAAGCTCATGAGGAAATCGCAGTTTTCCTCGGCTGTCTTCTAAATATCTGTGTAATCTCACATCCAAACTGTTTCTGTACACAGGTGCACATTTGCTCCATCTGCAGATCACATTGCTCTTCTTCAAATGTACAGATTCGAGGATCAGGACAAACTGTCTATAGGCAGGGGCCACTGTTGCTCCCCTGAGAAGAAATAGTTTCCCTTTTCTCCTGATTCAGAAGCTGATCTCTAAACGAACTTGCTATTTTTGAATGTTCTTATCACATAACAAAAATCAAGCATGCTGTTCCAGAAAGCTCTTATTGGCTAGAATTGACTAGCCTGATTAGCATAGTGAATCAGTTCATTTGAACTGTTCATGTAAATGAACTGAATCAAAAATAAATGATAAACTGATTTAAATCTCAGATGGCACTGCTGCTACTCTTCAGAATCGCTGATTAAAAACTGTAATTGTTTGCAGAGAAACAAGCGTACTCTTGCTAAATACTAGAGCTTGACTATAGTTTAAATACTTTAAATCATGAGCTACTTGTAACAACACTGGTAAACCATTAAACAGAAATATTTTATATAATTTTATTTTACATATATATTTGCAATGTAAACAGGGTATCTGCAATGTTTTTAAGTATTTTAATGTAATAGCTTTAAAGATCGTTTTAAAGACTTGCACAAATAAAATTAATATTAGATGTCCATACAGAACAAACCTGTCACGGCTGGATAGAGAGGCATACACAGGAAGAACGATTCAGAGCTTCTTTATTTACACAAACTGAAGGAGAGCTTCAAAAGTTAAGAATTAAAACTGAAACATAACTTTAGCTCTAGAAACTGAAGAGTAACAGTCCTTATCTTAATCCTCTTTAGGAAGATCCAGCAAGACGGCGGGAGACACAGAGCCACGGAGAGCCAGAGTGGTGTGGAGAGGCATGAGGTAAGGTATGCAACCTTGAGACCAGTCAATGAGATACTGAGGTGAGTGAACAGATATAGTGCTCAGGTAAGTGACATCAGGTGTTCGTAATTAGTACTCAGGTGATTGTGAACGGGTGTAGGTGGCTGGTGTGGCTGATGTGGCTGGTGAATCTGTGACAGTACCCCCTCCCCCACGGGCGTCTCCTGGCGCCCATGACCGACAGCGAGGATGACCGCGCCCCCTAGGAGCGGGACGATCTGGGTGCAACTGGTGGAAGTCGGAGAGGAGTGACGGAGCCACAATATCATCCTTGTCCACCCATGATCTCTCCTCGGGACCGTACCACTCCCAATCTACAAGATACTGGAGCCGGCCGCCCCACTATCAGGAGTCTAGAATTTCTTGGACTCCGTAGATGGTATCGTTGGGGTCGACTTCGGGAGGAGGAGGTATCTCGTGCTCTGCAGAAGGAGGGAGAAGTGGATTAGTAAATGGCTTTAACAAGGACACATGGAAGGTGGGTGAGATGCGGTAGGTATCTGGGAGATGGAGCTCATATGTGACCTCATTTATTTGCCTTGTGATAGGGAAAGGACCAAAATAACGGGGACTCAGCTTCCTGCTGGGCAGCTGGAGACGAATATCCCGAGTGGAGAGCCAAACTCGGTCACCTGGTTGGTACACAGGTGTGGGTGCGCGACGGGCAGCAAAGTCTTTGTGTCTCCGTACTGCCCGCTGGAGTTGGAGCTCATATGTGACCACATTTATTTGCCTCGTGATAGGGAAAGGACCGACATAAAGGGGACTCAGCTTCCTGCTGGGCAGCCGGAGACAAATATCCAGAGTGGAGAGCCAACCTCGGTCACCTGGTTGGTACACCGGCATGGGTGCGCGACGGGCATCAGCATAGTCTTTATGTCTCCGAACTGTCCGCTGGAGATGGACATGTGTGGACTCCCACACCCTCTCGCTCTCACGGAACCAGCAGTCAACCGCGGGGAGTCCAGGGGAAGAGTGGCGGTTGAAATCAGAGTACGCACTGGAATGGTGTTAATCCAGTCGTTTCCTGTCGCAACGAGTTCTGAGCATACTCGGCCCAGGGAAGATACTGGCTCCAGCTGTCCTGGTGTTCGTGACAGTAGGCTCGGAGATCTCCTGGATCTTGCATTCAGTCTGGCCATTGGTTTGGGGATGACAACCTGAGGAAAGGCTGACAGACACTCCCAGCAGACAGAAGAAACCACGCCAGTCCCTGGATATGAACTCTATCTGAAACGTTATCTTCAGGGAGACCAAAGTGTCGAAAGACATGCTGGAAGAGAGCTTCGGCTGCCTCCAAAGCAGTGGGTAATCCACGTAAGGGGATTAGTTTACAGGTTTTGGAGAATCTATCCACCACGACAAATATGGTAGTGAATCCGTTAGAGGGTGGAAGATGGCAAAATTGATTCCAATATGGGACCAGGATCGGCATGGAACAGGTAAGGGAACCAGTTTTCCTGCAGGTAAACGGCGTGGAGTGGATGTGATGGCGCAGACTGAACAACCCTTGACGTAGCGGGCGACATCCTGAGCCATGCTGGGCTACCAGTATCTGTTCCGGAGGAGCGAGAGGGTTCGTAGGCTGCCTGGGTGACCCGATCCCGGAGAAGTGTGGATGGAGTCCAGAAGGGTGAGACGTAGAGTGGTAGGTACATACAATCTCCCGGTGCAGCGGGTTCTGTTAGAGTGGCGGCACGAATTTGGTCATTCACATCCCTTGGGATTGGACATGCGAACACTGTGGGTGAGAGAATGGGTTCCGGGTTATCTGGTGATGGATCTGGTTGGTGAAGTCGTGATAAAGCGTCTGCTTTGAGGTTCTTATGCCCAGGGCGGAAGGTTACTGTGAAATCGGAAACGGGTGAAGAATAAGGAGCATCGGGCTTGTCGGGGATTAAGATGTTTAGCTTCACGGAGGTATTGAAAGGTTCTTGTGATCAGTTATGACTTCGAAGGGTTGTTGAGCCCCTTCTAACCAGTGCCGCCACTCTTCCAACTCGAGTTTTTCAGTTAAAGACAGTTCATCATTGAATTCAGTGATGTCAACATCCAGCTCAGTTCAGTTTAAATAGTAAGGCCTGTGGGGCTTCAGGCGTCCAGGAGAGGGTCTTTGGCTTCTGACGGAGGAGAGAGGTAAGTGGAGCCGACCGTTGACTATAATGGGCTATGAAGCGCCGATAGAAGTTTGCAAATCCCAGGAATCTCTGCAGCTCTTCGACCGTGGTGGGTTGTGGCCAATTCCTCACTGCTTCCACCTTGTTTTTGTCCATTTGGACTCCCTCTGGTGTGATTTTGTAGCCCAGGAATTGAATTGTGGTTAGATGGAACTCACACTTTTCCTGCTTGAGGTAGAGGTGGTGCTCGCAGAGACGTTGGAATACCTGGGAGACATGCTGTTGGTGTTCCTCAAGATTGGGTGAGTAAATGAGAATGTTGTCGATGTAGATGATTACTAATTGATTGAGCATATCACGGAAGATTTCATTCATGAAGTTTTGGAAGATGGATGGTGAGTTTGAAAGGCCATACGGCATAACCAGGTACTCGTAGTGCCCGGGTGGTGTTATGGTCTCCTATTCGAATGCGGTTTAGATTGTAGGCACTGTGTAGATCGAGTTTCATGAAAATCCGGGCACCATGGAGTTCCTCCAACAAGGCTAGCACCAGAGGGAGTGGATAGGAAAATTTGATGGTTTGTGAGTTGAGTACTCGATAGTCAATACAAGGACGTAGGCCCCCTTCTTTTGCCACAAAGAAACTGGATGCTGCAGAAGAAGTGGAAGGACGGATGAACCCCTGATGTAATGCCTCCTTGATGTACTCCTCCATAGCAGCGCGCTCCGGGATCGATAGGGGATAGACATGTCCCTTAAGTAATTTGGCCTTAGGCAGCAGGTCGATTGCACAGTCCCATGGCCGGTGAGGTGGAAGATGGGTTGCCGCGAACTTGCTGAACAAGTCCTGGAACGCCCTGTAGGCAGCTGGAATGTGGACTGAGCTTTGTGAAGCTGGGCTCTCTATAGTGGTAGAGCAGAGCGGTATGGAGAGTGTAGCTCGGTCTGGAAGAGGGAGATCTGCTAAACATGTCCTGAAACAGGATTCACTCCACCGAAGTATTTCCCCGGAGTTCCAGTAGTCCAACTTGATGATGCTTAGCCAGCCAGGGACGCCCCAGGACGATATCTACTGTAGCCTCCTCCAGCACCAGGAACGAAATCCGTTCAGCATGGAGAGGCATACACAGGAAGAACGATTCAGAGCTTCTTTATTTACACAAACTGAAGGAGAGCTTCAAAAGTGAAGTATTAAAACGGAAACATAACTTTAGCTCTAGAAACTCTAGAGTAACAGTCCTTATCTTAATCCTCTTTAGGAAGATCCAGCAAGACGGTGAACTTTGAATGTCCTTTGGGAACACGTGTTGGTTTCCAAATACGGACTCTATTCCCCACCTGAAACATAGGCTCAAAGGGTCCTACTATGTCCAAACCCAACTTCAACCATGGAGTGTCAGGGAGAGGCACTGGCTGTGATGGAGAAGCAGTAGTCTTTGCAGTCGTGTCTGCTTCTTGGCACAACGAACATGCAGCAATCTGAGTTTGAACCATATCGTCCATCCCGGCAAACTTGCCTCTGAAACATCAGCAGCAGGCTGATCTGAAGTTGGCTTCCCAACCAGTGGGACCAAGGATAAGTGAGAAGAATGCCACAGTCGTCCATCCGCCAATCTGTACGTGCTTGGGCCTACTTGTTCCTTTATTTCCACAGGTTGTGTGAACTTTGAATGTCCTTTGGGAACACGTGTTGGTTTCCAAATACGGACTCTATTCCCCACCTGAAACATAGGCTCAAAGGGTCCTACTATGTCCAAACCCAACTTCAACCATGGAGTGTCAGGGAGAGGCAATGGCTGTAATGGAGAAGCAGTAGTCTTTGCAGTCCTGTCTGATTCTTGGCACAACGAACATGCTGCAATCTGAGTTTGAACCATAGCGTCCATTCTGGGAAACCAATACAGCTCGTGCAACCGCTGTTTGGTCCTTACTATGCCCTGATGATTCTCATGTGCTAAAGTGACCATGGTTCTGTGCAGCGACACTGGAACCATTAAACGTGAACCCCGGAACACAAGATTGTTGGTCACACAAAGTTCATGTCTCATTTTGAAGTACGGTTGCAGTGGAGAACCCAGGGCTTTTGCTGAAGCTGGCCAACCCTTTTCAAACTGAGCATGCAGAGCAGACAGCTCAGAACAAGGACATAGAAGCAGATTCAAAAAAGGAGTAGAGACCTGCACGGGACGGATTTTTCCGGTTTTTTTCCATAAAATGGTTCTGTAACATCTCCTAAGCACCACAACATCCCAGCATATACGCTCCCGATAAAATATTTAGGCTAAGCATCAACATTCACACTCACAAGCCACTGTTATTTTTAACAGAAAAGCAAGCATGTGCTGCTGCGTGCATGGTTTGGCATCGCAGAATGCGATCAGCGCTTCCTTTATTATCACTAAAAGCTGACATCTCAGTTAATCGTGATCTCATAAAGCTCTGTTATAACACATTAAATATATGCACAATGAATCTTTCAAAGTGTCTACACTTCGTGTGTTAAAATGAGAGGATTCGTGAGCACGCAATTTCAGCACTGCGGTGAGTAGATTCTAACTTAATCACCTCTGATTGGCCATTGCGTTCCAGAAATCAACAGCTGAGTCTGTGATTGGCTACATTGCGCAACCTTTTAAACACGTGTTATAATTTTGCGGGAGTCCCGCGAATAATTTTATTCTCCCGCATCCCGCAGACACACTAGTCTCTTCCCGCCCGCACCCGCACTCGCCCATCAAGAGTTGTCCCGCGCCGCACCCTGTTATGTTGGGTCCCGCGGGAGTGCAGGTCTCTACTTTGGAGTAACTGATGTAAGAGACATTGACAACAATGCAACTAGCTCAGGTTCTGTGTCTGAGTCCTTATCTGTGGTAGATGGCAAGGGCAATCTTGAAAGACAATCAGCTGTACAATTCAACGAACCTGCGCAATAAACCACGTCATAATTAAAGCATAGCAGGTGCGCAGCCCATCTAGCTATGCATATTCCAGCCCTGTCTGCTCCTTTAGTACAGAGTGATGTTGTTAGCACCTGGTGGTCAGTTCGCAGTGTAAACTTACGCCCCCACAGATAGGTCCTCCACTTTTCCACTGCCCACACGCATGCTAACACCTCTTTCTCGACTGTAGCATACTTCCTCTCAGCCGGAGTTAAGGATCTGGAGGCGAAAACGACTGTCCGCTCTGTGTTGTCTGGATGAATTTGAGTGAACACCGCACCCAGACCATGATCTGACGCATCTGTAGAGATAATGGATGGTAAGTCAGGATCATACAAAGCTAGTGCTGGACTTGCCACCAACAATTGCTTCACAGTGGAAAAGCATCTCTCTGCTTCCTCACTCCACTGGAATACTTCCTCCTGGCGGAGACATGCGCGTAATGGTTCAACTACGGTACCATAGTTGGGTATAAATTTATTATACCATGAGAGCATACCCAGGAATGAGCGTAGAGTTGGCGCATCTTTAGGAGCTGGGGCTCGTACAATTGCTTGCAAGTGCTCAGTATCTGGCTGAACTCCTTGTGCTGTAACCAAGTGTCCCAGAAAGCGCAAGCTCTTTTGCCGAAACTGACACTTTTGTTCGTTCAGCCGTAGACCAGCCTCCTTTAGTCTGTTCAACACTGTGTTCAGCACAGCGTCATGTTCCGCTTCTGTCCGTCCAAAGCAAATGATGTCATCAAGGTAGTTCTGCACGTTCGGTACCCCTTTAAGTATGCACTCCATCATCTTTTGGAATACTGACGGTGCTGAAGCCAAACTGTACGGTACCCTGCAAAAGCGAAACAGTCCTTCATGCGTTATAAACGCAGTTAAATCACGGCTCTCTGGATGTAAAGGCACTTGGTGATATGCACTTTCAAGATCGATTGTTGAGAAGATCGTAGTTCCAGCTAAAGCAGTCAATAATTCCTCCATATGAGGCAGCGGGTAACTGTCGATTATTACTGACTTATTTGGTTCCTTTAGGTCTACACACATTCTTATGCCACCAGTCTTTTTCATGGTGACCACAATTGGTGACACCCATGGATATGCATCAATTCGCTCTATGACTCCTGCAGAAAGTAGTTTGTCCAACTCAGCGGACACGGCTTTTCTCACAGAAAATGGCAGGCGTCGTAATTTCTGTCGGACTGGAACGACTGAATCTGACACTTTGACTTTATGCATAAACCCTACAGCACAGCCTACTGAGGGTGAGTCCACTTGAGTAGAAAGTTGTAACACAGGTTCTGGCATGATTTTATCTCCTTTAATGCACTGACACTTTGACTTTATGCATAAACCCTACAGCACAGCCTACTGAGTGTGAGTCCACTTGAGTAGGAAGTTGTAACACAGGTTCTGGCATGATTTCATCTCCTTTAATGCACAGTTTTAGAGCTGATATGAGGTCCATGCCCATTAACGTGGTTCCTTTGTACACCACATAGAAATTCACTGAACATTTGCGGCAGTCTTTTACTACTGTTGCATGCAGGCAGCCGATCACATTAATTGGGGTACGCGAGTAAGTGACTAAGCACGCTGCAGGTGGCTGTAGAGGTAATTCACCGAAGTAATCATCATACATGCTCTTAGGCAGAACTGAAACAGAGGTTCTATTTTTAGATCCCCCAGCGCCGCGTCCATGAACTTTTGCATGTCGTTGCATACTCACAGTCTGTACAGAAAAGTTCTGTGTATTCGTTATTGCTTTAGCATGTTCTCCAGCAGATTCCATTACAATTGTGCAATTGTAACAGCATCGGCTAATGTTAATTTGTCCTGCAGCAAAAGTCACTCTCGGATACGCGGATTAGTGATGTTTTCCACGAGCTGGTCACGAATCATATCGTCTGCATTTGTAAACTCACATGTGGATGAAAGTTCTCTCAGTGCAGCAACATACTGGATTATAGACTCACCAGCTTGTTGAATTCTTTTTCGGAATGTGTGTCGCTCCATAACCACGTTCAGCTTGGGTGTAAAATGAGCATGTAAAGCAGTAATTGCAGCGGACATTGTATCGTCCGTGTCAGGTAACGTGTAGAATATTCTCTGCCCCTCTGTACCTAGGCAGTGCAACAGTAGGGCTCTTTTCCTGGCTTCCGACCATTCCTGTCCTTGGGCGTCGATCACTAGCAGTTAATTTTGAAACATCCGTTCCCATGTCTTGAAGGGAATCGCGGGATCACCCGGAGCAGGTAAGAAGAAGTTAGGAAATGGTGCAGCCGATGCCATCTTTGCAGCAATCGTGGTCGCCTCGTCGCCAATATGTTGTGTTTCAGGTAGCGATATGAAGCCAGGCCACAGCAGTTGAACGGGTCACATAACTCTTTTAATAACAGTTCTTAACACACATACATCTAGTCTCATCACTCTACTTCTTTTTCTCTTTTTCCTCTCTCCCCCACTCGTCCTATCTCCCTCTTGTCGTCTTAGTAAGCATAACATTGAATAACAGGACACCACAGTATGCAACCTTGAGACCAGTCAATGAGATACTGAAGTGAGTGAACAGATATAGTGCTCAGGTAAGTGACATCAGGTGTTCGTAATTAGTACTCAGGTGATTGTGAACGGGTGTAGGTGGCTGGTGTGGCTGGTGAATCTGTGACAAAACCCATATATCTCAAAATAAAAATGTATCATTTTGATTCTTTTAGTTCATTAAACAAGCTTCAACACACATTCAACAAGTACTTAATGCTGATTATCAGCAATAGAGGGTAACTGCAAGTTTAAAATGCTCAAGACATATTTGTATTCAATATATACATACAGTATTGAAATTGGTTTATGTGCTAATATATAAATGCATAGAAATTAAAGGTCAACAATATTAATATGTTTAAAGAAATGCAATAACCAACAAATCCATGTTTTGACTTTGAACATGCAGCACATTTATTTAATCATCACCTTTTTAGGTTTAATAATCACATTATGCCATATTGTGATTCCTGTTTTTCTGTCCCCAAAAGTATTAAATAAAATATATTTAATACATTTATGGCCTTAAATTTTATCTAAATTTACCTGAACTGAATTTAAAACTTTTTAAAGACCCGCAGGCACCCTGGTAAAGTAAACTCACTCAACCAACAGAAAGCAGAATAATAATGTCAAATTTGAATTAATAAGGTTCAGTTAAATCAAATGATGATAAATCAACTACATGTTCTTTAATTTATGTATGTATGTATGTCTATGTACAGTAGTCAACATTTGAAGTGGATCAAAAAGTTCATCAAAGTTGTCCTGACAAGAACGGGTATTGTTTTGGTTTTAGGACAACTTTGATGAAAGGTTTTGATCCACTTCAAATGTTGACTACTGTATGTATGTATGTATGTATGCATTATTTTATTTTATTTTATTTTGTTTTGTTGTTTTGTTTAGTTTTCATGTGATTGCACAAGAATTTGGACCAAATGCCAACTTGTGCAGGGGGAAAAAAAGAAGAGGGGCTTCTACATTTTCAAAAAAGAGATTGATAAAAGATATGTATCACTGAGGAAATGAAAATGAAAGTCAGTTATGAATGGAATTACTTCACAATATAGAGTCTGGATTGGTTTTGTCCAAGCCAACAAAAAAGGTGCCACGGGTTGTTAAACTTATCAGTTCCTGGAAGCCCCATGTGCAAAAATCCCTTAACACAACTTCAAATTGAAAATGATGAGAAGGATGCAAAAATGTTATATACACAGACTACAGTTGTTAGCAGGCAAACATTTAGGTGCAACCAAACAAGAGAATTTGGGAAAGGTTTCTGCATCGTCAAAGCAGAAAGAACTCACAGTAACCATGCCAAGCAAAAACAACAAACAAAATGAACAGGGTGCTAATTAGCAATCAGCTCACAGCGGAACGGTCTGCTCTTAGTAGGAGCTTGGACATGGCACAACATCGAGCTAAGCGCAGCTGACTTTGATATCCCCGCAGCTTTTTGTTTTTAATCTGCAATTCCCACAACGTTTAAGAGCTACTAACCAACAAAAAGCGCAAAAAAATGTTTAAGATGAATGCTAAGCTAATGATCCAAGCCAGAACAGATGATTCCACCATTTTTCCCACCTAAAATAGCAGAAAAGAGGTGCTATTTGAAGCACTCTTAGCTTCTGGTGCAGCACACATTGGATTAAAGCTTGATGCAAATGCTTGCACGGGGTTGTGTTGAGGACAGGGTAATGGGCTCAAACAGTTGAAAGAAAAAGCCTTCAGTACAGCGCTGCCCTCAGCTGCCCCCTCATTTGATCACAAGGTTCATAGCTCATAATGAATGTCTAAAATCTCATATGTGCCCGAATGAGGGCAATAGTGATAAACCTCCAATAATCAAACTATACAAGCTAAACTGGAGTCACTGTTCTAGTGGTGAACTTGTGCATTTGGAGAAAGCAAATTTAAAAAAGGTTCTAGTTGACAAATGAACTGTGTCTATATCGCTAGCATATACACAGTGTTCCCATTTTAAATGCTGTACAACACAAGACAAAGAGAAAAACATCAAAAAGACGCGCTCTCCAACCCACACAACTAAATGCTTTTTCAAATTTTCACCACATGAGTCCGTGGGAGTAATTCAGTTCCTATGCAACCCAATTCTGCTTTGCACGTCTCTGAGTCTGGCTCTGTAAGACTGGCAACAAAGAGTTTGACACATACTTAAATGGAGTGCCAAGCTCTGGATGCTTTTATGAAGGCTTTAAAAGAAACACCTTTAAATGCAAAAGTATGTATTTCATCAGCGCAACCTATTTATATTGCAATTATTTCTGCTAAAGAGGCTATTAGACAGGCAACCCAGAAGCAATGAAGTCCGCTCGATGCTCAGATGAAGCTGACATCATTTAAATGCTGATGCCTGAAGTGTTGTGTTTGAGTCATGATCATTTGAAGCCATGAGCTCACCTGGGAGAACGCTTTTAATAATGAAGAACCTCCATTGAGATGTTGGTCTACAGGGCTATATAAACAGATTCCCATAAAGAAACACGCTTATCGTCCGAGTTAAGTCTGGACGTACTGTGTACAGTTTCTCTTTTGCTTATAAAGCTCTCATTTTTGTGGATATGGTCCCAAAGCCATTGGAACCGCTACCAAGCGGTAACCATAGCAAAATCCAACAGCACCAGACAAGTGTTTAATTTGGCTCTTCCTTTACTTCCAATGTTATGTCCTTCCTTCCTGTCTGTAAAAATCTTTGTGTGGATCCCTTCAAAGTCGAATACTTTTATATGACATTCTGTATTTGGAAATCTGGACATGAGTTTGTCTTTTTTGGTTTGACAAATCACCATAGGACCATATTATACACTTGTTTTATGGCATATGAAATTGCCAAAATCTGCAGCATAACCAAAACATTGTAGCTTAACCAGACATGAAATAAGCTTTACATAAGTATTTTAAGTCGTACTTTTCAGTGCAAATAGGCCTACACATATTTCTATGCAAATTATTCCTATTCAAGAAACTCTCTTTATGTTGTGCTTTTTATTTCACGTAAATAAATTCCACTGGTAACTAATCATTCTGAACCTGTCCACATGATCAGGAATTGCATTGTGAAGTTGCGTTCAGAAAACATTTTTGCGTGCTCTTATTATAATACTTAACTCTGATTGGTCAATTGCAGCCTTCAGGGATTTTGTAACATTCGCCGCCGTTCAATGCAACGTTGTATATCAGTCTGAAAATCTAAACCGGCGCTACATTCATGTTTCCTGTATCCATGTTTTTTGTTTTGTTTTTTTACAAAGGCACCATCTTGCGTATGACTGCAGAGGATTTCAATAGCTTGCTTTTTAATATTATGCGATGACATACAATTTCCTAAAATATCATGAAAACAATATAACTTCATGTATGAAGTCCCAGTTATATTGTGTGAGAAAAATATTAAATGTGTTTTTCTATACCACTAATAACCATGACTGTCAGTTCGAACTGAATAATTATGATTAATCTCTTGAATTCCCTTCTACATCATAAAATGTGGTTAATATGACTTTGTCAGTCAAAAAAAGGTGCGGTTATGGTTTGAACCACAACCCAATAAATACGAAAATGAAAGGAAACCAGTTTGAAGCATGATCTGGTTTCATTCAACCCAGAACGGTCTGGCACAGAGGAGATTAAGTTCCTCACACTTCAACAGTAATTATTGGAATATAATATTCCATATGAAACCTTGCGGGTTCTGGAGATTTGCTGATGTCTAACCCTCAAATAACCACAACATTTGCTTCTGATTAATAGTAATGTGCTATTGTGCTATAATCATAAACAATTAAGTGAAATCACTTAAACCCAGACAAAATTAAATGAGTTATAATTCCTAAATTATATGATATGTGACTCTCTGGGTGTTCCGTGTTTTGACGAAAACACATTTAAATGGGTCTAAAGGCATACACATGGCATTAGCATGTCTGCTGGCTGTTCCCATGCATTTACTAAAAATAACAGATGATGTCTCATGCCATCACATCATGGAAAAGAAATCTTTATGAAAGAATGGGTCAAACTTTCGTTTATTTTTGCGAGTTAACACAGGTTAGCAGGCAAACGTGTGTCTGAGCTTGTCATTTGAGCACAAGCCAAGAGCGCCTAATTGGATAGATGGAAGGAGAGTAAACTGTGATTTACATGACTGGTATTAGTCGATTTGAACAAATAATGTCTTTCCTTTTTGCTGGGCTCAGCAATAAGTAATGAAATTAAAGCGTTTATAAGCAGTAATTAGTGAACTGCTTGGCCACAGTCTGTCAGACATAGACAAGGCCTAATAGGCCACTTCTTGCATTTTACTGCCCACAAAACAGCTTAATAAACAGTAGCTACCCATATCACCTGCTGGGAAAGCTGGGCTTTGGAAAAGCGGCCAGCCAGAAACAAGCCTGGGAGCATTGAATGCCACTCCGTCAGCCCACAGCGGGTCTCCCCGTGTGTCACCCTCACCGCAAGCCCACGGCGCGTCTCACCTCACAGCTCTTTTTATTGCACCGAACGGCACGAGTGATTGAACAGTTAATGGTGCAGTTGTTGCAGAATTAGTCTGCGTAAAATGGCTATAAAGTGTGAAATGTAAAATTAATATCAACTGGAGAGAAAGCTGCGAACGGCTGAAAGTTCAACTGGTAACTTGAAAACTATAAACCATTTGCAAATCGGATGGTTGTTAAAAAACGGTTGTCTTGCATGCTATTCTTGTCTGCACGCGTTATTTATGTGAAAGGAAATGGGTTTCAAAACTAAAATTTAAACACAGAAAACAATGCTTATGTGCAAGTAAACAGTGGCTAAAACAAATCCAGCTATACATAAATAATCTCAAAATCATAAATAAATCTCAAAATCAACAGTGATTCCAAATCATAAAAATCATATTTGTTTGTGTGTGTGTGCATGTATGTATATATATATATATATATATATATATATATATATATATATACACACACACACACAGATACAGACGCATATATATATATATATATGTGTCTGTGTGTGTATATATATGTGTCTGTGTGTGTGTGTGTGTGTGTGTGTGTGTGTGTGTATATATATATATATGCGTCTGTA
>NW_015555818.1:99359-103657 GCF_001515605.1 Sinocyclocheilus anshuiensis
TATATACACACACATACACAGATAATGATTTTTCTCCAAAATGGAGTAAAGTGTGTCAAAGTTTCATCTGGGTAAAATGTGTCAGTGGCTTAACTAACAGTGATAGTAAGTTTTTTATCCAAATACAGGTGATACTATTACAAGGGTGTCGTTGAAAAAACTTGAAACTGAATCCTAATCCCTTTGAAGTACCAAAAAAATAAGCAGATGAAGAGACTCCCACCTTTCAAAGAAAATAATCAACTTTCAAAGAAAATAATCAAGGATTTTCCCCACAAAATGATGTATTGACACACTCAGTTGGGGGAAATGCAAACAGGGATCAACATTTCATATTTCCCTTTAACCTTGTTGGTGAGAATGTGGAAACATTGCACCTTAGTTTGAAACCAGTAAAACTCTAAATTTGTATTCTTCATTTGTTTTCTAAGAATCAGGAAACATAAGGTTACATAACACATTTTATGTTTGCAAAAACCAATATGTTCTTCGGTGACTGCATTTTTGAATTTTAAAACATTTCCTGGATGGTTTGGGAACATTTAAGAAAAGGCAAATAATGTCTAGCCAAATTACACGTTAGATTGGGATAGTTTTGGCATAAACTCATTTATGTACATTTTTGTATTTTAGATGAATTAGATGAAAATGATTTACATATAATACAGCTGTTCCCTTGACATGGCAGCTTTGTCTATTTCTAGAGGAGAACTTATGAAAAAAAGTGGCACAGCTTACCTCACTCCCCTATACACTCACATCTGTTATTCAGTGGTAATCAGGGCAGTCAGAGGCACCAGACAAACAGTTAAAGCAGTTATCGTAATGTCTACCTGGTTTGTCTTCTATACTAACATACAATTACGCAATACAGGATAATAGCATATTATGCACTATGATGTCAAGAACATGACTAATGACTAAATCTAAACACCCCCTGACAACAACCTCTCTATAGTTATATGCCAGAAAATGCCTATGTGTTAATCAGCTATAATAGTGGATCCTTACAAAACATATGGGGTGAGTTTGCCTTTTGTTTAAATGCAGTTATTTTGTGCTTGATTAAACGTTACAGGCATTACTTATGTGGTTGTAAATTAGTGGTCAGCAGAGAGTGAGGACATGTCTGTTTGAAACACAACACAATAGCTTGAGAGACACTTGATTTAAAAAAATGTGCAGTCTAAATCTCTCACAATCCATCAACACACACAAAGATGCAAAGACTTTCTCAAAGATTTATAGTCTAAATATGTTTGATGCTCAAGTAAACTGAACTGGGGCCGGCACACATACATTTCCTCGTGATTCTAAGAGATCTGCCATTTAAATAAGAATTATGTTGTTTGAGGGGCCATTTCTGCTTGTTGTAGACATTCCTCTTGGAAACCATAGACAGTCGGGAGCCCATGAGACGACACTCACTTTGTACTGTAAAACTGTTTTACTGCAACTTCTCAATGAAAGAGATTGTGTAGTCCACAATTGCTGATAATATCATGACATATGTGAATATATGACATCATTGATAGGCCTATATATATATATATATATATATATATATATACACACACACACACATACATACATATACGCATACACACACATACATATATATATATATATATATATATATATATATATATATATATATATATATATATATATATATATATATATATATATATATATATATATATATATATATATATATATATATATATACACACACACACACATACATACATATACGCATACACACACATACATATATATATATATATATATATATATATATACTGTATATACAGAAGTAGCAGAAATCTGAAATATATGTCAAAATCCCACAAAATAGTGTCTTATTAAAAGTGCACTGATTTAAATATGTTGTCCTATTCTTGCAATGTTTCATCTATTCTTTTTTATTATATTTGTAAATGGAATCAATATATTCATTATATTTAGGATCAATAGAATAGAATAGAATAGAATAGAATAGAATAGAATAGAATAGCTCCCCACAAAATGAAAACTGAAAATGAAAATGTACTCACCCTCAGACCATCCAAGATGTAGACGAGTTTCCTCATCAGAACAGATTTGGAGAAATATAGCATTACATCACTTGATCACTCCTCTGCAGTGAATGGGTGCCGTCAGAATGAGAGTCCAAACAGCTGATAAAAACATCACAATAATCTACAAGTAATCCAAAATGCCTGAGAGTGAGTAAACCTTCAGCAAATTTTCATTTTTGGGTGAACTATTCCTTATTTAAACATTTGGTTTTTAAGAGCAAAAATAACAAATAAGACATTATTGTAAAATGTTACCCTGAAATTTTATAGAATTATATTCTATTATATTCCATTCTATTCTATTCTTATGGATATGTGCAGACCGTTTGATTGATGCCACAGAGCCAAATATCTGTTTTCAGTTACACATTTATTTTTTCCTCAAGCTCTTTGTGTGGCATTGCGTTTTGGCCAAGATCCTGGATTTTCCTTGTGGATAGAAACATTTCCTCTATATAGCCTGACACTTTTAATTAGTTATATGCACCAGTAAGATCTTTCTCTCATACAGTTTCTCAGAAGACATGCCTATATGCCTTCAACAACAACATAACAATACAGCCAAAGATTATGTAAAAGTCACTTTTTCCTGTTGTGGTTTTTGTTATTTGGTTTCTATCTTTTGGAGGCCTGGTAGACAAGAGCTCCCCATTACTTCTACATTGCTGAACGCTCATATCGTGATGAGGCAAGGCATCAGAGAGCAGCTCCGGCCTTTTTGGTCAGCACATCAAACAGTGCTGGCACTCTTATGACCAGCCAAAGCAATCAGGCTCTGATTCTCAGAGCCATCCAAGGCCTTATTACACGCAATCTCTGCTAATGTTGCAGACAACAGAAAAATCCCAATATCTTCACTTTGTCCCCTGTGAGCTGATATAAAGAGGAGCCAGGTAAAGCTGTTCTTGTTCTTAGCGAGCGCTTTTGAGCGTACAGATCTGAGATATCCAGTAAGCCACCAATTTCAGGACAGAGATGCAGAATGTTTCTGCTCCTGCTGTGGCGGATGCCTATCGCTGTGTTTCAGAGTTTCATGCAGAACACCTTCCTAAAAGGTCTTGAGGTTGTTTAATAGAGCTGATCTCTGTTTGTCCTGCATGCAGTCATTATGGAGCTGAAACAAAGAAAATTATCGGTTTCAGTAAGTACTGCTGGCTGCTGCACACACCATTACCCTCTTCCTGTGTTGAGGGAGACCTCTTAGGAAAAAAGACACCATCCATCAGTCTGTCAGGGGCGTTTATCTTAAGTCTGCAGTCACCTGGTGAATGCCGATGAACATTATTAGAACCTTAAATAGCGTTAATTTGAATTCTTTAGCATCATTGCTAAAGAATGATGATATTTCACTAACCAGCTACTGTTGCTACAAGTGACTATGCAGTTTTACTGATTCTGACGTAAAGGATATTTCAATCAAAATAAGAATTCTGTCATTATTTACTCACCCTCATGTTGTTTCAAACCTATATGACTATATATCTGTTGAAGAATTGTTCAAGTGTTTTTATCCATACAATGAATTGACTTAGATTGTACAGACCAAAAAATAGGGGGGAGGGGGGGTGTTTCATATATATTATTTATATATATACAGGTGCATCTCAATAAATTAGAATGTCGTGGAAAAGTTAATTTCAGTAATTCAACTCAAATACCCTGGACCACAAAACCAGTCATACGGGTCAAAATTGAGATTTATACATCATCCAAAAGCTGAATAAATAAGCTTTCCATTGATGTATGGTATATGATATATGAAAATCTAAATATTGAGATAATCGTCTTTAAAGTTGTCCGAATGAAGTTCTTAGCAATGCATATTACTAATCAAAAATTAAGTTTTGATATATTTACAGTAGGACATTTACAAAATATCTTTATGGAACATGATCTTTACTTAATATCCTAATGATTTTTGGCATTAAAAAAATCAAAAATTTTGACTCATAAAATGTATTTTTGGCTATTGCTACACATATACCCTAGCGACTTGAGACTGGTTTTGTGGTCCAGGGTCACATATACTAATATTATATAATAGGGTCATTATAGTTAACTAAAACCATAACAATTTTATTTTTGTTATTTGAAATAAACATTAATTGAAATAAAATAAAATAAAATAAAATAAAATAAAATAAAATAAAATAAAATAAAATAAAATAAAATAAAATAAAATAAAATAAAATAAAATAAAATAAAATAAAATAAAAT
>NW_015555818.1:103672-126133 GCF_001515605.1 Sinocyclocheilus anshuiensis
AAATAAAATAAAATAAAATAAAATAAATAAAAAAATAACATTTTATATTAACTAGCTACCAAGGCAAAATTTCATAGCCATTGACTGCCATAGTATGGAAAAATATACTATGGAACTCTATAGCTACCATCAACTGTTTAGTTACCAACATTCTTAAAAATATCTTCTTTTGTGTTCAACAGAAGACAGAAACTCATACAAGTTTGTAACAACTTGAGGGCGAGTAATTGATGACAGAATTTTAATTTTTGGTTGAACTATCCCTTTAAACGCTAGTCATCACACATGCAACATTCATAGTAAAATACTATTATTGTTTTCTATTCTATTATTAAGCTTCATGTGTTTACCATTATTCTATTCTATTGCAAAGTTGCAGTTTTATTTACCATGCAGTTTTCTATTCTATTCTATTCTACTGTCAGTTTATTTTTAATGAATCAATCTATCCATAATCCACAATTTGATTAAGATTGTGTTGTCCAAATGCAGTCATACAGATAAATACATCTGGAGCATTGGGTGATTTAGTAAGGATCACATTGTCTGTGTGGTTTAGTGTGTGTTGTTGCACAGCGTTCATGTCATGAGGAGAACATCCGTCCCAGGTCTTCTGCATCATTACATCCCAACTGCTGTCAGCACTGACCACCTGATCACACTATTTTCTGCTCAAGCACCAAAACAAGAAAGCAATTCTGTGTGCTGCATTTCACTCTCTAATGGTTCTCACAGAATGAATACAGGCAACCAAAAGACTCTTTGGCAAACCATACACTAAAGTGCAATCATGCATTTCAAGAGTGTGTTGTAAGCTATGTGAGCTATTAAAGATTGCTTTTGTTTGGTCTTTAGTTTTATGCCATGGCATTATGTTGGGTAAATAAATAAAACATGAAAAACTGAATTTATTGATGCTGATTTCGGGGCTGAAAACAGCAGCAAGCAAATGAAAGAACCACATCAGACAAAACAAACTATGCCTGCAACTTGTAATTATGTTTGAAACGTGGTAACCAGGAATTGTGACTTCCAATTATTTGCAAAGTCTTCAGAGATATAAGTCTGTTTCACATGGTTCCACTTTACAAGCTTCAAGAGAAACAAACAAATTGCACCTCATTTGGTTCACCAGGGATTTCTTTTTAACTGCCTTTGGCTTATGCAACAATCAATAGGGAACGAGAGCTGCTCGGTGCTTATTCATCTAAACTGATCAGAAATTTCCAGAGCTTGGAGACAAACAATAGGTCAGCGTTTCTGCACAATAAAAAGAGGACGGCTATCAGGCCTGGCTGTGATTGTGGTGAATGACCACGAACAATTAAAAGTACCCGTCCTCATGACTTCGCTACTTACAACTCCAAACGTATACTTCAAAAAACCTCCAGGGTCCCAGATGATGACATAAGTGGGATTTTAAAGGTCTTTTCTCATACCATTCAGAAGCATCCTTTAATAAAGATGGCCTTATAATTGGGCATAGAGTCGTGTTTGTTCAGTGTGTCCTCACATGCGAGGCCAAGCAAGCGGGCGGTAACTTGGACATGTGCTGATCCAGCCTTGATGTAATTGGTCACTAAAAAGAGGAGGCAGTGGTTCAAGCAGAAAAAAAAAGAACTTGGATTGGCTGTGATCCTCGTTCTAGCGGCTCTGTGCTTGAAAGAGAGAGAAAGAGAGGAAAAAAGAGGGAGGGAGAGCTAAAGGTTGACATCCTGAGGAGTATCATGTTGGCTATGAGAGCTTTAAAGCTCTGACTGCTGAATCATCCAAACGCAGCATTTTTTGGTCTTGTTGGGTTATAAATATTGGAGGGAAAATGTAGTCAAACACAGACAGGGTGTTTAGGACCATTCAAAGTGACTAGGAAATTGGTCATGTTATAAAGGTCATCACACAAAAATATTTGACCACAGAATGCTGTGACTGACCAATGATAATCAAATATTTCTGTATAGGCGTGTGATTTTTTTGGTATGTGATAATGCTTTTAGACAACAGTTCATGAAATAAGTTAATATTGAGTGACTTTTTAGACACGGTATCAAAAGACACTTTCAGTACCAACTTTTATGGTAATGTTATGTTCCTAAATGAATCACTGTTTAATTTTTTTTTTTTTTAATTCCATAAAGTCAGTCATTTAATGACTCACTCAACAAAAACAACTACAACAATCACTTACAATCACTGGTTTCATTCCAGAATCAATGTTTTTGTTAAATGACATGCTCATAAATGCAGTTTCTTCCTCAGTGAATCAGTGCTTTTGAATGAATTGGTTGAGTCATTGATTGATGAATCACTTTGACAGTGACAGTATTCATATATATGACAGTATTCTTGAAATGCTAATAGGACTATATTAGAGTAATGGATCTAAATGCTGTATAATTTGGTTTGTACATATTCCACTATTAAATATAAATATAATATGAGATAAGTAACAAAATTAGCATTCACTTTACTTAAAGCCTTTATATATAATGCATTATAAAAGTAGTTTTAATGCATTAATTATGCCTTGTAATGCACCTTAGAATGCATTGTACAATCTCATGAATAATTGTAATCACAGATAATACATTATAACACTTGTCAATTTGTTGTTACACTATGCATTTTAAATGTAGTTAATTATTCACAACAAGATATAGCTAATGTATTACAACGGGCATTATGAATAATTATAATGCATTATTAACCCTTTATACTGAATTATACATAAAGGCTTTAAGTAAAGTGGCTTTTTTTTAATAAATGAATACACTTGTTTAGCAAGGATGCATTAAAATTATGATGACAGTAAAGACTTTTACATTTTCACAATAATTTTCAAATGCTGTTCCTTTGAACATTCTATTCATTAAAATATCCTAAAAAATTGCATAATGGTTTCCAAATACATATTAAGCAGTACAACTGTCTTCAACATTGATAATAATAAAAAACGTTTCTTAAGCACCAAACATATTTCCTCTCAAAAACTCACCATGTCATGGTTCAGTGTACAAAACAGTTCAGCATTAACCATATTATCAACTGATTTAGCTCACACAAATATTGACTCAATTTACTGTTTTTCTATAGGCTTATTAGTTTTAAACAATCAATGCTTCAGGCATGCTACTGTACTTTTCCATGCATGCAATAGAAACCACTTCTGTCCTCTTAAAAGAAACAGTTCAGCGGTCTGAAAGTGTATCCGAGGGGGATGGGAGGACAGAAGGAGGTGCTTTAATCCTCAGAAATAAACTGACACTAAATCTTCTGTTCTTTAAAGAACTCCTCACAAGCTCCTTTGAACTGAAAATAGAAAAGTTCAGCACAGAAAGAGAGCCACTGAAGTTAATTTGAAGTTCAGCAAATCCAAACGAATTAACATGTGATCCAATTGGGAACGTCAGCTTGTATATTTCTATTCTTTTACTGTAAAAGCACTTTGCGCAATAGACTGTGGTATTTGAACCCTAAAAATGTTGCATTTTTAACTTTGAACTGTATAGCTATGAGTAGATTCACTTTATTGTCAATGCCAAGCTTGTGGGCTTGAGGTGGGTGCTGAGAGACTTTGTCCAGTATGGCTCTCACTTTGAACCTAAAATCAAAGGCTTATTTTTGCCATGTTTACAGGACAAGGATACAAAGAACTGTGAGGGGAAAATGTGCATGCTTTTCCTCAAAACTCTTTTGAAAAGCCCATTCTACAGCTTTGTATTTTTGAAAAAGGTGAGAGAAAGCTTTTAAAAAAATTATCTGTCTATCCTGAAATGCACAGCATTGTTGTTGGTGCTTGTGTACATTCGCTATGGAACGGAGGATTGAAGGGCCATTTGAGGCGAACAGCTGTTGTGGTTGAGATTTTTCTGTTGTGGTTGAGGGGGTCAAGCCCCTTGAACAACCACTATACACACTGGACACTAACCTTTGGCAATTATTCCCAGAAAAAACGTGCTGATGACCGCTTGGGCTGATTGTTCCCACCCGGCTGGTGTCCACTCTCAACTGGAGAGAAGTATACTGGAAGAACTTGACCTACTACTGCAAGAAAACTTGTGTCAGACATGAGGATCTATCATATGCAAGACTTAGCAATAAATGACAAGTAGATTTGACATTTTTTCAAGAAAAAAATCATTGCTATATGGTTTCCAGGGGTGCTTACACTGTAAAAAAACATAAAAATACATACATACATACATAACAAAATAATTTTTAATTCAGTGGGTTACTTGCTGTTTCTTTGTAATTACTTGTGAAATTTACTAGCAATTTTTGGGTAAAAATTGTTTATACACTAAATTATTTGCTATGTTTCCATTCAAGGTGCATATTTATATTAATGTAAATAATGCATTTCTAGCAATTTAACAAATATTAGTGCTGTCAAACGATTAATCGCAATTAATCGCATCCAAAATAAAAGTTTTTGTTTACATACTGTATGTGTGTATACTGTATAAATGTATTTTGTATATATAAATACACACACATACAGTATATATTTAGAAAATATTTACATGCATATATATTTATATTCATATAATTGATATTATATATAAATATTTGTAATATATAAACATAACATATTTTTCTTATATCCATGCATGTGTGTGTATGTACATACACATAACAAATACACACAGTACACACACATATATTATATAAACAAAAACTTTTATTTTGGATGCGATTAATTGCGATTAACCGTTTGACAGCACTAAAAATATATACACTTTCAAGGTGCATATGTAAATTAATGTATTTCTAGCAAGTAAAAAATATATACACTGACATTGGGCTCTAAAGAAATAAATACATGAATAAATAAATAAATAAATTCAACATTGCATCAATCTTTTTGATTTATGGCACCTTCTAATGAAATCATGTTTAACCAACAAACTTGATTGATTTAGAGGAACATAATTTGCATAGAGGAGCTTAACTTAATAGCATAACATTTTTAATTTTTCCAAAAATTAAACTGTTCAAACTAATTGCAACATAGTGGTAAATGTGGCGAAAATGGAACTCTAATTCTATTATTATTATTATTATTATTTTACTTGCATTTATTTAAGTTGTGGCGATACATTCCACACACCCCAAACCCCTTAAAAAAAAATCAATTCAAATCTTGGTGTTTCTACTCATTTTTTAAAATGCAAAATTAGCATAATACTTGGCAACTCTGCTTAAGATAGTGTAGCCACTAAATATGCTTCAAGTCCCTCCATCAATGTAAGTCTAATGGATCTTTTACTGTGTTATCAATCAGCAGTTTTCACTTAGAAAAGTAACAACATACTTCTCACCAATAAGCCACATGATTTATTGTCCACACCACAAATGATGCACTAAAGTTTAATACTTAGAATTAGGGGTTTGTTGACATTTCTAACCCTAAGTACAAGCAATAGAAACAGTGATGCTTCCCTCAGCACTAATTACGTGCTCTAGTACAGTGAATCTAAACCTTTTGGCGTACCGGACCCCAGTCCAATTCAGAACCATCCTCAAGGACCCCCAGAACAAAATTGAAAAATATATGTATCATTTGTGTCTTTGTGAGGACCAAATGCAGTCAAGTATAATTCAAGTTAGTTGACTTGTCCAGTATTTGGTCATATCATCAGCTATATTGGATTTTTCTTTCATGGGAACATGTCATGTCAAAATATACAACATTTATACAAAAATGTATATAATTGTATTACTTTATACGGACCCCCTGGCCTTACGTCAAGGACCACTAGGGGTCCACGGACCCCTGGTTGAGAAACACTGCTCTAGTATATCACTTAATGAACTGCAGTCAGTGAAGTCATGCTAAACATGTGTTCCTTAGGAATTAAACTTTAATCATCTTTACGAACATGGCCAAAAGCATCTAATTTCTGGCACCACTGCATTGTTATATAGAGCACTTACATGTTACGTGAAATGACAACGTCAACTGCATCGGCCAGAGGTTTGAATCACAGCCAAAAGCCACATCTTCACTCTGCAACGACGTGACTGGGAAAGAGATGTGCTTCCACTTATCATGTTCCAAAACTGAAGATTGGCCAACTCAGGACAACTCAAATCTGGATAACAGATCTGGGTAGAGCTGTTTGATGCTAATATGTTCTTCAGATGTGACATGCTGGGATGATGAAAAAGACTCTAGGGTGAAAAAAAAAAATTGTTAGCATTTTTACTGATCTAATTATTTGGACAAGTCTTTAAATAAAAAAAATCTTACCTTTTGTATAATATGGGAGTGCAGTTAAACTTAATAGAATATAAGATTGAGCCAAAATGTACTGTTTTGCAAGGAAGTCATTTCAAACCTGAATGACTTTCTTCCATGAAAAAAAATTTTTTTTTCACAATGTTATGAATGTTCGGCATTGCTCTCACTGGAAAGAACAGCAAGAACATTATGTTAAATTTTTCCAGAAAAACTAAAGTCAGGTTTGGAATGACATGAGTGAGTGAGTGATGATAGAATCTTTTCAATAAACTATTCCTTTAACACGGAGTGACTACCTGAGTTTTGACATTATTGTGGGTGACATCAGAGGTCAAAGGTGAGGTCAGTCTCACTAAATACACCAGAATCTTTAGCGCTATTATTTCCACTCCATCTACACAGCAAGAGCAAAATCCAAGACAAAGAGAAATGCACTGAAAGAGAGGGGTAGAAAGAAACCTGCCACTTCTGTAAACAAATGAACACTAGGTTGTTTATCTTGGCAAATCTAGCATAAAAGGCTAACTGCTCCTGAGAAAATCTACTGCATAAGTACTCTGGCTCCAGCACTGTTATTTAACACGTTTTTAGAGCATTAAGCAATTTACCAACAACTGAGGGGTAGTTAAGGTCTGTGGCTTTCACCATTTTAACACTTTCAGCAATCACTAAGGCATAAAATGTGTTCTTTTTTTTATCCATACAGCTTACAGTGATTATAATGCACCTGGCAGTTTTCATTAATATGGTACACTATGTCCCATGATTTTTTTAAAGCATTATTTTTTGCCATAAAACCAATTAGATATGCTAGATAAACCTGATTTTGGCATGTCCTGTCTCTGTATTACGCAATTAAAGTCATACCTTCATTTTAACAATATCTACTGAATTTTCTTGTTTTTATTTTTTAGTGACGAAAGTTTCTATAATATTTCAAATAATATTATTTCAATTTATTATACTTTTTTTTTTTTTTTTAGAAATGTTACTCTTTCTGTAACACCAGAAAAACAAGCTGTAAAAGGATTTCGCATAACATGTTTAATATTCAGTATTTATTTTCCCGAATGTTGCACGCAATCCTGTTAACACATGATTTTCTACCATTATCAAGAGAGTAATATTTCTTTCAAATTGTGACATTCAAGAAATATTATTATTTGGACCATTTATGCAACATGATGTGAAGACAAGTTAATCTCATTGCATTTTCTTATTTCTTAAACAAATCGTAGTGTTGCATTTGTCGAGCTCTGACATTCAACCGTATTCCCATGTTACCAGAAGGAAAAATAAATATGACATTATATTAAATGTTTTATTTATATTATAATTCTTATTTATATTATCTTTTTTTTTGCTTTAATATTTTTTTTTTATTTTAATTACTTAGCATTTGTTTAATATGTTTTATTATTTTTTTATTTTATATCTTTAGCCATTCTAGAAAACATTTTTTTATTTGAAAAAAATATACAAAGTAAAAAAATAAAATAAAATAAAAACTTTTCTATCTTATTTGTATAAAGTTTTTTTTTATACTGCCACTGAAGTATTCCCAGAGGTAAAAAAATAAATAAAAATTATCAGCGCTGACACATTCCTTTCCAGTATTGCGGGAAATGAACCTTGGTGACGAGACACTAAACGTTGAAGAGCCGAGTGCGGAACTGGCTTGATGTGTTTGAGGTGTGATGGTACGTCTCTCACGGCGCAGTTCCCAGGTCTTGACGTAGTAGTCTGTTATTGTTCGCCTCTTCCACACAGGATGTCACATGGGCCCAAGTATTTGTGTCAACGTGGGAAGAGGCAGTTTGGGGATCCTAGGTCGAATCAACAGGAAGAGGATTAGTGTCGGTTCTCCCTCTCATGTCCGACACCGAACCCCAGCACGCGTGATATCCGCTTCCGCTGCTCGGGAGACGCCGTCTCCAGGCAACAGCCGTGACTGGCAAAGTCCTCGGCTCCTGCCTCCACAACTAATGGGTGGCCTTTAATAACGGCGCTTTCCCAGAATGCAACTGGAATGTTAATAAAGCTACAGCCACACTGGGGAAAAGGCTTTTGGATCTCACTTTACAGCTTGTCAACACATACGTGGCCCAATTTCGCGTCCCATATAAAAGTTGCACGGCAGAAGGGTGACTGTGTTGATGCTTTAGCGTCCCGAAAACACACTTTTGTCCTGCCAAGATCTCCTCAACATGTTAAATTCCCTGGTTGACGTCCTCCCTTCAACACCTGACCTGGGATCAGGTTTCTCTGAGTAATGGGAAGGAAACTAAGCCAATGTCGATGCCTGACAGTCGCTGGAACGTGAAGTGTCAACGCGTTGTTACGTCAGCACTCCTCAAGAGAGAGGATGTGCACATGCTCACTGTTTGACAAGAACGTCTGGTGGCCAAAATAAGCCTCCATATTTTTTCGCCAGGAATGACTGTTTTTGGGATGTCTGTGTAAATGTTACTGGACTGCTTCAGGGAAGAGGTTTAAAGGCGTGCTTTGTCAGGGTTTTCAAATGACAGTGCTTCTTTCGCCTGCACTTTGTGTTCTATTTCGGTGTCTGTTCAGTGTGGCTTCCATTTGCTTGTGCTGCAGAAATCTGTAAAACACAGTTGTGCACTGAAATGGCCTTTCACTTGAGATGTCACTTAAATTCATGGCCAGAAAGACACAACTAGAGCGCCCCATTCCTCACAGGTCCTGGGATAACATTCTCCATCAAAGGCCCTGCATTCACAAACACAGATAAACATATTAGTGAATAATTCTGTCCTTTAATTGCCAATTGTTATACTAAATCATAATTAATTTATTCATTTTCATGTCAATTTAGATATTTTTAATTATTTCCCACCTAAATTGTTATTACTGTTATGTATATGAATTTTATATTTTTTTGCAACTCCCATTATTCTCAGTGGTGAATTTACTGTAATAATTTAAAATGTAATAATCTATATAATCTAATTTATATTTTCTTCTTGTATTAGATCAAATATTATTGTAATACAAATTTGTAGACATAAAAGACAAAAAAATTGTACCGTAATGCAAAATAATTGATAATCAAATAATCAAAATGTCACACTTCAGAAAATATTCTAAGACAGACATTTTCTTTCAGCAAATAATTTGATAATTTGATCTTAAACTGAAACGTGACAGGTTGTAAGATTAAACATTCAAGACAAACGATCACCTAAAACTTTGCTGTGTAAAAACTCATTAATTTATTTTCAGTGCAATTATCCAGCCAAATTTTCATTTCATTTTTTTTTTTTTTTTTATTAAAAAAAAAAATAATTAAAAAAATTATTTACTTATTAATTGTAATTGCCATTATTCTAAATCCAGATTCTCATTTAATATGTAATTAATGTTAATTAATTACAATCGAAAAATAGTAATGTTTATATTTTTTAATAATGTTAGTTTCAACATTTAATAATACATTTTAAAAACCTAAAGTTGTATTTGTTAACATAATGCATTGTGAACTAATATGATTTATCAATGAAGAATTGTATCTTTATTAACGAACAAAGATTAATAAATGCTGTCAAGCATACATTGCTCAATGTTAGTTCATGTTAGTTAATGCATAACAGTTAATGTTAACAAATGAGACCTTATTGTAAAGTGTAACCAAACTATACAATACATTTTTATTTATTTATTCATTCATTCATCTTCTACAATATATTAAAATAAACTATAGATTAAGGGCAGAACATCAATTAGTACCATAATGCAAAAATACTTGCATGTCATGAAAATGTCAAACAAACAAAAAAAGTCCTAAGAACATGGCTTTATTTTCTTTGAGCAAAATCAATTCAAGACAAACAATTAGTTGTAACCTCAAACTCTGCTGTGCAAAAATACCACTACAAGAAAGTTGGTATCTTTAAATTATATTATGAGTGGTTAAACAACTATTTTAATTGCTCTTCTGAAAGCTTGTAAAAACACACCAAAAGAGGAACAAATACTTGAACTGGGGGATTGAATTGGCAAAGAACAGTTTCAAATGTTTAGCATTTGCTTTCTTTTGGCCTTGATGCTTGTGCATGTGTAAACAACCTTTCCTACAAACCCGAAGGTCTGTCTTTAACCCCGACATCTCCCATGGCCTTTTCTGCAGCGGGGCTTTATTTTTCTTCCCACAGAGGAGCAGTCACAGGAAGTTGAACTACTTGTGCAGAAGAGTGCACTTGGGACAATGTACATTAAACGTGCTGGACTGCACACACACACACACACACACACCACCAATCAGACACATCATTACCTTCCCAGAGTTGTACGCACTTGACTGGAACGGCTACACTCAGCCCACCAGCCTTCACACACTGGTGCCACACACGTCAGCGCTCCCTCGCCACAGCAAACAGACACACTCTGCTATGTTTGGTGTGTGTGTGTGTGTGTGTGACACTGACCGGAGATCATAAACACAGAAAGAAAGAGAGAGTGGGGGAGGAATAACCTCATTAAACTCTTGAGATTTGACGTGCTAGGAAAACTCTCATGGCATGTTACTGTAACTGAGCAAAATTAAATTAGTGTTTGCGTGTGAAAATTGCCAAAATAATGTTGATGTTGTATCATATTATTTGTTATTACATGTTATTAGTTTGTTCTTTTTAAACCCTCTGCTGTGAGAACAATACTCTGTAAATGATAAATGAACTTGTGTCCTTGTTATGTCTTAACATTTCTCTCTCTCTCTTTATCTATCTATCTATCTATCTATCTAGTTCGGTCCATCCATGCAGCCTTTGTTCTATCATTTTATCATTCTTTCCATCTGTCTCTACTCATCCATCCATCCATCCATCATATGTTATATCATTATTTCTATTGTTCTATCATTCTTTCTACCTATCGATTCATCCATCCATCCATCTATCATTCTATTCATCCATCGATCTATCCATCATTCTATACAACTGTTTATCCATCTATCCATCCATGGTTTCATCCATCATAATTCTAGCCATCCATCGTTCTCTCTATCGTTCTATTGTTCTTTCAATCCATCCATTCATCTAGCCAAACATCATTCGTTCTTTTGTTCGGTCTATCGTTTTCTATTGTTCTATCTATCAATATATTGTTCTTTCCATCCATCCATCATCATTCTATCCATGCATCCATCCATTGTCCATCATTCTCTCTATTGTTCTATCGTTCTATTGTTCTTTCTATCCATCCATCCATCCATCCATCGTTCTATTCATCCATCATAATTCTAGCCATCCATCCATCCATCCATCGTTCTCTCTATCGTTGTATTGTTCTTTCAATCCATCCATCCATCTAGCCAAACATCATTCGTTCTTTTGTTCGGTCTATTGTTCTATCTATCATTCTATTGTTCTTTCCATTCATCCATCATTGTTCTATCCATGCATCCACCCAATGTCCATCATTCTCTCTACTGTTCTGTAGTTCTTTTGTTCTTTCTATCCATCCATCCATCATTCTCACTACTGTTCTATCCTTCTATTGTTCTCTCTATCCATCCATTGTTTGTTTGCTAGAGCTATTGTTTTCTCTAATGTTCTGTCTATCATTCTTTACATCCATCCATATCTGTACAGGATACTTCCCATAACACTGTAAAAAGAGTTACGTAAACCACAGAGCCAAGAAATGCTGTATGATTTAATTTTCAATCATGTACTGTAATCAAATTTTGCTTGTCCCTTCTTGCCAATTACACAGAAATGTACTGATTCAATAAGAGGTGAACACAACTTGGTGACTGTCTGCTCTGCATTCCTTCCAGGAACCAAACGGAAGAGCTTACACTACTGTTATGTGCTGAGCTAAAATTCCATGACAAAATATCCCATTCATATTTCATATTCTGAATACACTCGAATAAAATAAACAGGACTTTTTCTTGAGAATTACTCATTTTAATCCTTCCTGGCCGCATGTAAATCACAATGGAAAGTCAGAACAATGCTAGAAATGAGATAGTAGGGTGCGAATAAGTTTTCCTCACTGATAAAATCTAAATTCAATTATTTTTCAATTTGTTTATAGCACAATAACATGACGTCTTAGGTGCGCTAATATTACCACCAAGAACCTTGTGTTGTTTATTTTGTCGTTTGTTCCATAAGTAATTTGCAAAATCCGACCCATTAAGAGCTAATGCAATTATGACGTTAAAGAGGTTTGTGTTGTTCCCCAGCGTGTCACGGCCAGACCCCACCAGTGTGACACTGTTTTCACAACTCAGAGCAAAACAGCACACCCCTGTTTGCTAAAAGTCATTTTAGTAGATCGGTACGAACTGAAATTGTTCTTTCAAGGTATTTTCTCTCAGTGTGGCGCTAAATCTTTTAGATGATTCTAAAGCCCTCATAACCGTTTGGCGAACTCATGTCTAAACTATTTTCATGAAGACAAATGAAAGTGAACGCCATGACCGATGATTTGTGATACATTAGGGCAGGTTTCCAAGGTAGACGACTCATGTAGCTGGACATTACGACGTCTGATTCATGCCTCCCTGGGGTGACACAACATCCAACATGTCAATGTTATCATGTTGATACAGTGTTATCACTGTTATTTTAATGAAAGCAGAGGGAAATATATTTTATCCTCTAGTAGTATCATACTGAAAACAATCACAAAGAGGTAAGGACAGAGGTGCTCACAGCTGGTATATCATTAGCTATCACATTGTCCGGATCTGAACTTCCTGATATGAAGTTGATAGGTGAGTTGTTTGTGTGAGAACAGGGGAAAAGGAAGAGTCTGCTTATAATGACACAAGCTTACAAAAAACTCTATGGAGAGAACAAGATATTCTGTCATATCAGAAACAAACACATCCTTAAGACAGACGTTTCTTTATTTGCCTTCATGCATCATTGAAGTGACATGAATAACTGAAAAATCAGGAAAAGAAAGGTCAAAGATGAGAAAACAGGATATGAAAGACGTGTAATAACACACTTTAGATTTATGAGGTTAAATAGTAAAACGTGCATAAATTCAATTCATAATTTCACTTCATCCTCTGACTGCAAAGACTAAGAGTATAAGTGCAACAGGCTGCAGATTTTCTTTGGTGTGCTGTTTGTCTCTGAGGGTTTGGCTCTGCCATCAAACCAGAAATGTCTCTCTTTTAATCCCATGGGTTCCGTTCAGAGGAACAGCATTTATCTCACATCTGCAATAGACTCCACTCCTTGTCTATTTTCAGCAATTATACTGGTTTACCATAATTTTATCTTATAATATTGCCAACTGTGTGCAACTGTGTCTATGCTCTAAATTCACGGAGGCTAGCATCTTTACTCCTAGTTCATTACATTCTTGAAAATAAAGGTCCTTTATCTATGGTTCTGGTTATGGCATTTATACCCATAAGGCACACAACGTCATAAGACCAAAATTCTATGTCAATTCAACGTCTATTGTCAATGTTAATTTGATGTCCAATACCGACGTCAGCTGACGTTGATTTAGGTTGTGTAACCAAAATCCATCGTTAAGTCAACGTCAAATTGGCGTCAAATACTGACGTCAACACGATTTTCATTCTAAAGCCCCGTTCACACCAAGAACGATAACTATAAAGATAACTATATTAGCGTCCACACCAGCAGATGATATGGTCAGTTTATTCTAAGCACACGTCTGCCGCTTTAAATTCTCCAGCTCGTGATAGCAGGATGGATTCTGATTGGGTGTCAATGATTTTATCGTTCATCAGCTGGAAAAAAATCGTTCTGGAAGTGATTCCAACGATATAGTTTCTCTGTGCCTTTATTGTTATAGCTGTGGCGTGAACTCTGCTATTCTTTAATATTGAGAACGATTTTTAGAACTATATCTTTATTGTTATCTTTATAGTTATCATCCTTGGTGTGAACGGGCCTTTACCAAAAATGCAACGTCTGTCCAACGTCGCCCTGACGTTATATTGACGTCCTGTGCCTGCTGGGTAGTTCCATGAAGACCTTTTAACATCCATGGAAACTTTCCATCAAACTACAGGTTCTTTACAGTGGAAAAAGGTTCGAAAGTGTTCTTCACACTAAGAAGAAATGGTTCTTTTAAGATCTATTCTGTGAAAGGTTCTTTGGAGAACACAAAATGACTCTTCTACAGCATGACTGTGAAACCTCTCCTTAAGAACCTTTATTTTTAAGAAGAAAAAGTTTTGGAAAAACACACAGTAAACTCATCAACCGCACAGATTTCTGCTTTGTAGTCGCTGAAGCTCTGGGTTCACTGCTCCAGTCTTTGTTTTGGGTACACTGGGCCGTGTCTCTTCCTGCCAGCCACACCCAGATTAGCACTGTAATGATACTGATGATAGCCAGACACAAACAAGAGCTTAGACGAAGGTGCGTATCCCAGCATTCCCATCACCCTTTGGTGCCGAAGCATCAATTTTCACTAGGGAATTATGCTTTTGTCGTGTTAGCGTTCCTTTCAATTATGAAAGGATAACTAGCGCTACTTAATATACAAAAATAAATAAACGATGAGGAAATGTTTAACAAACAAAGCTCACGTTCCATGTGCCCATCCAGTTTCTTAGGCTGCTATTTTCTAATTAAAGAGGTTTTGTTGAACGACATCAAGTACTGTTCCAGCTGTCTTTCCCTAAAAGTTTGGCAAGGTCAGTCACCCACAACTTTTCATGTTTGTTTTGTCTTTCAGTTTTATGACTTGTGCTTGAATAAGGAACGGTCTGAGTAGCAGAAGCCATCTTTTTGGTCTACAGCAATGTGCATATGGACTAAAGGTCATATAGCTGTATAATTAAAAAACATTCAAATATGCTACAAAATTTTACTCAAGCTTTCATTATATAACATACATAGCATTCTGGATGATTGTTTTTAAATTGTTGTAGGGGGATCAAACAAAACAGACACTAACTCAATTTAATATTCATATCAAACATATTTTAAATGCGTATTCTCTAAAACAAGCCTTTAATTTAATTAAAAAACTGTATAGAATACATACAGTATATATATATATATATATATATATACAGACATTCCTTGTACTGTTCAAAATTTGGGGGTCAGTAAATATATATATATATATATTTACTGACCCCCAGATTTTGAACAGTACAAGGAATGTCTTTCAAATAAAATATATTCTGCCATGCATGTGCAAGGAATTACACAACAAAGTTGTGTACAGCCAAGTTTGCTGTATAGCTTTGGTATGTGTTTGCAATGTCTGACTGCCCCTGAAAAGCACAGAAATAAAACCCTAGCAACCTAATGTAGCTTAAGTAATGATTGGCTGGTTCAATCACATCTTCCACATCAGTGAACGCTTGTATTGGTTCAATCTGACAGACTGGGTTCTTGAGTTCAGACAACACCTAAGCAACCATATTGCAACACCCTGGCAACCTTCCACAAAACCTGCAGGCAAGTTTTGTCCACTGAGCAGCACTCACATTTCCGTTTGAAGTCAGTGCATTATTAACGTTAGAGAATCACTGTAAAAAAGACTTTCCAAAGTTTTAAATAAAACAAAGATTATTGGAGTAATTTTTTCAATGTGTTACTTGCTGTTTCTTTGTAATTATTTGTGAAGTTTACTAGCAATTTCTGTGTGAAAATTGTTTCAACACCTAATTTTTTCAGTGTATCTCTCTCAGAAATAAAACTTGCATTCATAAATCTTGACGGTGTGAGATTAAACAATCAAGATATTCCTTTGTCTTCCCCTGCCAATCATTTCATCGTCTTGTGAAGGTAATGTAGAGTGTCAGTTGCTTGACCTTTTTTGTCATTTTCCTGAAGGACATCCTGGGAACAGACAATAGACGAGAACAAAGCAAAGCAGCGGTTCCCAAGCTTTCTGCGCCATTGTTCCTCTCACAATAGTACCATACAGCCCACAGGGCCACAACACCTGCAGTTCACTGTAAATCCCTTCAAAAAACACTGTGCCCACTCTAAAGGCCACTGCAGTCAACCCTGGCACACACACAAAAAAAGCACAAGATGATCTTTCAGATGTTAGGTACAAAAGAACATCAACAGCAGCCACTCCACAAAGCATTTAGACATTATCTGTTATATTTTATCATTTCATATTAAACATACACTACCTAGTTGGATTTAAGAAAGAAAGAAAGAAAGAAAGAAAGAAAAAGAAAGAAATTAAATCTTTGATGCATTAAACTGATCAAAAGTGATAATGTATGGTTTCCACAGAAATGGTATGCAGCACAACTGTTTTCAACATTGATAATAATAAGAAATATTTCTCGAGCAGCAAATCAGCATATTAGAATGATTTCTGAAGTATCATGTGACACTAAAGACTGGAGTAATGATGCTGAGAATTCAACTTTGCCATTACAGGAATAAATTACATTTCAAATATATCATAGAAAATGTGCTATTTAAAATTCTAATAGTATTTTACAATATTATTGCTTTTACTGTATTTTTTTTGTGAAATAAATGTCTTCATGAGCATTAGTCTTTTTTCAAAAATCTTACTGACTCCGAACGTTTAAATGGTAGTGTTTGATTGCATTACATAACAAAATATTAAATCATGTGACATTTATCTGAAGAATGATATAGCAAAGCACCCTTTTTAAACAACATTTTTTACTGTTAAATGTTAAATGTTAACTGCCACATTAGCGACGAGACTCAGCAAAAAGCACTTTTCGTAAACACAGCATGAGTGTTACACCTCCAGTCAACCTTTGATCTTCAAGTATATCAATTTAGTATGCAATACGCCAAGGGCCATTAATGCTGATGTCAAGGTACTTATGAAAACAAATGTATGCGTTCTACGTTCCCACCTAAGCAATTGAACCGCGTGGGAATGGTGAATCAGACTCTAGTGGCTGTCGAAACATCCTCAATGGCTTCCTGTGAGCTGTCGGCCCTTCTGCAAATTCCAGTAAATGAGCTTTGTTTCTTTTGCTCTCACTGTTAAGAATCATATACGCTGTCAAATCAGTCTAGAATGTATATGAAACTGTCACCAGGAAGGATGCGAAAGTTAATTTACTTCCTCTGTTATTTGCCCTTGTCTTTGGTACTGTGAAAAAGACCCCTGACAGGGACAACCATATTGGACTTCCCATTATTGTTTTGCTTGCCAAGATACACGGTCTTTTTTTCCAGGTACCTCACTCCGTCTCCCGGGCCCCCAGGTACAGACCTTGGGAGGCAGAGTTTCATTGTGAGAACAAAAGGTTGAAGAGTCGAGTTCCCATAAAAGTGTAATCACTCTTTTTCCTTGCTCTTCTTGACTCAGCTGTGTGTTACTCTGTTTATTCTCGATTCCTGAGCGGTAGCTGAATGAGCAGGACACTTTTAATCTTGCAGCTCCAGAGGGGCGCACAATACTGGGAATCACCAATCCATATTAATGCCCAGGATGGAGAGACTGTGCACAACTCCAGACTTTTGCCCCCACCTTCATCCTCACCCTCCTACGCCCATCCCAGATTATTCTCTTTGACATTTTCTGTTGTTCAGTGAAAAGTGGCTGGGTGTTCCCTCATCTGTGGGCACTACTGGCAATGTGGACTTTCAGAAGTGTTTTTACACTCTCTCATTAGTTTATTTAATTTGTATGGCAATAAACCACCACATTTATCACATTTTTTTTAATCATTTTTCTTAACTAACAAATGTCATTCCAATATATCTCAAATTATTTACTATATTTGATATGCGGTGGAAATTACATTTTAAACACTCCACTAATTTCATAGTTATCATCAGGGTTATTATAGTTGACTACAATCAAAACTTTAACTAAAATTAAAAACATTTTAAAAACATTTCTGTTACCTGAAATCAAATTAAAAAAAATTAACAGAAATAAAACATACTATAAACTTTTTTAAACACATTTAAATAATATTTTCACACTTTTTCATACTTTGACAAAATGACTGAATGATTTGAAATAATGCACAACAAAAATATTCTGTTCTTATGTCAGATTTACCTTGATTTTTCTGCTTTCTTTATACAATGTCTCATATTTCAGCATGCTGACACTGCAGAAAAAACAAACAACAAATAATATACATTACAATATAAATATTGCAGCTTAGATGATCAGAATACAAAACATGTAAATAATTTCAATTTTATAAAAATATAAAAATTAATATTTTAAGACAAAGTCTGATTTGTGACTGATAAAATAATATAAATAATGATAAAGTTAAAATAATAAGAACAACAACAAGAAAGAAAGAAAGAAAGAAAGAAAGAAAGAAAGAAAGAAAGAAAGAACAGAAAAAAGAAAGAAAGAAAGAACAGAAAACGTACAAAAAATTAAATCAAAACATAAAAGGAATCTTAAAAAAAAAAAATGAAGGCATGGTAAAACGTTTCCAAGATCATATAACAAAGAAAAAATGTAATATAAATCAACCCCTGGGACATAAAAGCACCCATAGTTGAAGAAACAGAGAACAATAGGAGGTATAACCGTCAAATCAAATGCTGCATTGCATTATTAAATTTCCCTATGATGCTGCGTCCTTCACCCCGGGGGTGTTAAAAGCGTGAATTTGTGGGCCATTGTTAGAGGTAGGTGTGCTTTGGGATTCAGAGTCTCTATGGGCCTTGCTGCTGTGTGAGCACATCACCTGTCCAGAAGCTACTGACCCGTTACATTGGCCAACTCCTCGGTTTCTACGGCAACACCTCTGGAATTCCATCGCATTTTTCCTCTAATCCTCTCTCCTAAGAAGAGCTTCAGCTCTGTGATTCCTACAAATCCATGCTATGAAAACAATGCACTCAGCATTTAGGGATGTTTAAGCAGGCGTTCAGACAATGGTTTTGTTTTGATTTCACTTTTGAGAAACATAATGGATGATTATTGCAGTCACGATGTATGAAAATTGCCGTACATTCTCACTCGATAATGGGAAAACTATGAGTGCAGAAGATTATCATGTTCCATTTTTACAAAATATAAATCATCCATGGACAATACATCCACAAACACATTCCTTCAGAAGTTTCAGGGCTGCTTTTTCCAAGTTTTAAATAAAGCTCACTCACCTAACAAAGATTAGCAATGGCTCAGTAAACATTTTCATGGGAAGTTGAATGAACTGGCGTATGTACAAATCACTCACTTAGATGATTGGAGAAAGCACGCAGAGATCTGAGATTAGATAAACAGCAATGCATTTTAACAGAGGTTTGAGAAAAGCAGCTACCACACAAAAAGCAGCATTTTTGTTTCGCCACCAGTGACCAGTCTGTAATTTAGCGAGACCCGCCTAAAATAAAATATGAAACTTGCGTTTCATTTGGACAAATTGCTATTGAGGAAAGTTTGTGCACTGGACCACTAAGTACAAAATACGGCACCATGCTGGTCAAAGACACAAGACTGTTTTACTGTGGGAGTCTGTTTAAATGTCAAGTGGCTGAATTTGACATTTATTACTAGAAATCCTTTTATTCTCTGAGTTTACGACAACGCTATGTGCTCATCTGGACATTTATGAAAGACAAAGTTGGCAAATCAGTTTGTTTTTTTACATGACAAACCCTCCCACATCCTGTTGACAAATCAGCAGAAGATGAGAGCCAAACCATGGTAGACAAAATAAGAAATAATTAGAAACTAGAAACTTAATCAAGAAACCAAAATACAGTAATTATGTTAAAATGGCCAGAATAAGAGTTAACGTTGACTTCGGTTGTTAGGAAACAAAGGCGTCACTGGTGGGGACCACCCTTCAATTTTTTAAGAATATTTGGTCACTAATTTCATTCAAATTAGCTTTACAAATTTAGGCATCATTAAAAGTGAAGTGTGTCATATCTTTAATGCTAACACAACATAGCACTTCTCAGATTGCCTGGCCAATGGCAAATTTATACTGGCTTGACTTTTACATTGTTACACAAAAATTCTAATAAACACTGTTTATTTGAACTTCCCGTTCATCAAAGAGAAAAAAAATGTATCAGGGTTTTCACATAAACATTAAGCAGTACTTTTTTCACCATTGATAATTATAAGAAATGTGGCTTTAGCACTAAATCAGCATATTAGAATGATTTCTGAGGGATCATGTGACACTGAAGACTGGAGTATGATGTTGAAAATTCAGCTTTGTCATCACAGGAATAAATGACATTTTAAAAATATTACAATCAAAAAGCAGTTATTTTTAATTTGTAATAATATTTCACAATTTTGCTGTTTTTACTGTATGTTTGATCAAATAAATACAGCCTTGGTAAACATCAGAGACTTCTTTAAAAAAAACATTTATAAAAACGCTTTCCTTATGACTAAAGCACAAAAATATTATTTTGCAACATTCAGAGAGGTATTTGGGAAGATACACATTAGTGAGGAAAAACACATTAGTGGGGAAAGTAATAGAAAATGAAAAAGCAAACATCCTACAATATCCCCCAAAGATTAGCAGTTCTGACTTGTGTTTGGCCAAATAGAAACATCAACAGTTCATAATACACTGATTTATGAAGTCCATCTGTGACAGTGGGTGTGTAAATTAAAGGGGTCATATGATGCTGCTAAAAAGAACATTATTTTGTGTATTTGGTGTAATGAAATGTGTTTATGCGGTTTAAAGTTAAAAAAACACATTATCAAATATACTGTATATAGCTATGTAGCTAGCTAGCTAACAACAGAATTGTAAATAATACAACTGGGAGCTGCAGTTAAGTATGTGAAGAGTGTGGCAGCTTTAGCTGTTACTGTCACCCTGGTCTTAATATGATTAAATTGTTTACTTGCATATTACAAATACACTCTAAAGTGACAGTGGAGAATATGTAAAGAAAAATAAGATTTTCCCCCACACAAATCACTGAACATTACACTAGGAAGACAAAGAACTAGCTTGAATCTCCAAGAAAAGTCATCAACTCAAGTTCGTATCAGCCATAAGCCATAAGTCATCAAAATACCAAGACTATAACATCAATCATCTCTGATTGATCTCTGATCCGTCCTGTGAATATGGAGCTAGTGAAGACCACATGACTGACTGACCTCATTCTCAACATCCTATAGTAAAATCCCCAGTGGGATTCAGTCTAATAGCAAAAGCCTTAAAAATAAATGTTTCCCCTTTGTCAACTGTTATTTATCCGTAGAGCCATGATAACATGGTAAGGTTGGTAAGCCTTAACATCACAAAAGCTTGTGATTATACTTTCCTTCGCCAGATAAGCCTACCTTCAACAAAGGCATGATTTTGGGTAATTACCCCTTGATCTAAATTTGATCTTTAAACCTTTTACTGTAAATCCAGCCTCTGAAAAAAAGCAGAGTCAGGTAAGCCAGATGTGTTAAATAACTGGAAAATCCCTCTGCTGTGAAGCTCAATTTCTCTGGTTCAACAAACTTGAATTGAAGTCATTATGCACTCAAATTCAATTCCAATTCTGTGATTTAGAAAAAAAAATCATATAAAAATCCATAAAAAAAAAGTAATAGTAATAAGAATACATAAATCGCAATTTGATACATATTATTTGCGCACTTCTCAAGCGGTCCAATTTGGTAATACATACAGTATATTAAAACAATCTTTTGTTAAGATGTGGATTTGAACACTATAATCAGTGTTGGGGAAAGTTACTTTTAAAAGTAATGCATTACAATATTGCGTTACTCCATAAAAAAGTAACTAATTGTATTCATTTTGAGGAATACTGAATCTGTGTTTTTTTTTTGTGAGTGAGATGAATTAATGCATATTCATATTTATTTTAGAACTACAGTAACATCTTCTGATTTCTCTCAACATTGGGACAGGAGAGCTGTCAATCAATAAAAATAAAAAAAAAAGTAACTTGCGTTACTTATTTGAAAAAGTAACTCCGATATTCTCTTGTAAATAAAAAAGTAATGCGTTACTTTACTAGTTACTTGAAAAAAGTAATCTGATTACGTAACTTGCATTACTTGTAATGCGTTACCCCCAACACTGACTATAATAAACTGTTATGAATAAATAAATAAATAAATACACCTTTTATATGTGGAAAACAAGACCAATTTAGTAAAGTATTTTTATAATGAAAAATTAACAAAAAAGTAACATAAAACTCTTCTGAAGTCATATTTCTTTGTGTGTGAGTGAGTGTGTGAGTGAGTGAGTGAGTGAGTGAGTGAGAGAGAGAGAGAGAGAGAGAGAGAGAGAG
>NW_015555818.1:126472-135122 GCF_001515605.1 Sinocyclocheilus anshuiensis
ACAGAGAGAGAGAGAGAGAGAGAAAACTGAAACCAAAGTCTATATGAACTGGAAATCAATTCATAGCAAATTCGATATGATAAATAACCTCTGTTTCATAATGTATTGCTTGTTTTTCAGAGAATTCGAGAATTCAGAGAAATATTATTATTTATTTATTTATTTGGGTGAACTACTCCTTAAGTCATATTGTCATTTCATATAACGATGATTATGTCACACTCAAATGCTTTTAAAATGCCATGAATAATAACACAATACTGTTCAGTATTTCTCTAAAGAAACCTTAAATGGATAGCTCACCCAAAAATTAAAATTGTCATCATTTACTTATTTCTTCTACTGAACACAAAATGAGATATTTTGAAGAATGTGAGTAACCAGTTGCTGTTCCTCATCGACTTCCATAGTTTTTTTTTTTTAACCATACTCTGGAAGTCAGTGGGGACTTCAAAATATCTTCATTTATTATCAACAGAAAAAAAGAGAAAGTAATACAGAAAGTCAACACAATATTGCTTCATAGTGCACCTTATCTGCACCTTTCTGACTCAACCAGCCATGTTTTTACTTTCAAATCTGGAATCTGCTGATGGGCCCTGGTGCAGAAATAACGTGCATTCTTCCCATTTAGTGAGTAAGAGGGAATGCAATTAGCACGTATTAGAGAGAGTGAAGTAGGGCTGTCAGGTTGCTGGAGAGAGCCCAGGGGCCAGCCCTAGTGAAGTCCTTCCTAGCATTGCCTATCTGGCTTAAGGAGGCTTTAATGATCTAGAGCTGGAGAAATGTGAGACAATATACTGACCTTGGCCCTGCAGTTAGGCCTTATTTACACTCACATGACATCCATGTACAGTATGTGGGTCAATATAGGCTTTAGCTCAGTCAAAGGATTTAACTTGTTTTAAATCCTTTGACTTTAAAACCTTTTGACCTAAAACTCTTATTTAGCCAGGCGCCATAAGACAGAGGGGAACACATGCACATTTGAAATAGCTGTTGATTGACTGGAAATGACCACGATTATAACCTAATTAAATGTGAAACCCACACAATACACTTAATTAAGCCCTTTTTCTTATGTGTAGCTGAATTACATGATTTGATTTTCCAAAGCCATTCTCAAGGAAGGATAGAGTGATTGATAGAAAGACATTGATATTGCTATGTATATTGTCTGGTCTGAGGGTGAGAAAATTAACAGCAAGTTTTCATTTTGGGTGAAGTATCCTTTTAATCTAAACAAGATATTTTGGACAATATATGAAGAGTTCATTTACAAAAACCGATAAACGCCACTTTAAAAAAAAATGAGCTGATTGCCGTGCATTATTCTCCACACATAGCGTGATCTGAACCCTAAACACGTTTTGTCAAAAAAAGCCGGTTTTGTCCACTTTCAAGGCATCACAATTTCACGTTTTACTGCAGAAGACGACAAGCACCCTTGTTGTTTTTGAGCAGAAGCCGAATATATATACCGCCATTAAAAAGTTTGGGATCAGTACGTGGGATCAGTACGATTTTTATTCTTTTTTTTTGTTTGTTTTTTTTATAAAAGAAGTCTCTTATGCTTGTGAAGGCTGCATTTATTTGACCAAAATGCAAAAAAAAAACTGTAATATTGTGAAATATTATCATCATTTAAAATAATGGTTTTCTATTTTAACAGTTTAAAATCTAATTTATTTCTGTGATGCAAAGCTGAATTTTAATTTTAATGAATATGTATCTCACTGAAATACATAATCACTGGGTCACTGAAATACATATGACAAATATAAATTTTGATTTTTTTAAGTATTAAATTAGAACACAAACATGTTCAACTCATGCTTTTGGGCCCCACTATACCTGGGGTGTATTCCAGAAAGCACGGTTAACTTACCGTCAGCTAAACCCTGAACTTTCGGTTGATTAACCCCAAACCTTGCTTACTCGAGGTATGTGGTTCCAAAAACGCGTCCGGGAGTAAGTTCATTCAACTCAGAGTATGTTCCTGGTTAAGACTCAAGACATTCTCAACAGAGCGACAAATCGACGAGTCACTATGGAAATGGACGCTAAGAAAAAGCATGCCATACTGTTTCTTTCTTCTTCTTTTGTTCAATGGTCATTTACATGCTTAGTGCATATCGCCACCTAATTGATGGTTGTGCAATCATTTTTATTTTTTTTCCGTTTAATCTTTAATCCTTGAGAATATGAAGTATATTGTTTGTTTGATGCTAATTATATATTAAGTCATAACATATGTATTTTGATTTAGAATTTAGACATTATAGAAAATGCCGATCCATGTGTGAGATAATATAAAATGTATCAGTAGATAACACGTGCGCTGATAGCGCTGAAGTGAACTAACCCTGGAACATAACCTGCTCCGGAGCAGGTTATCTTCAGAGAGCAAGTTACTATGGTTACTTACATATCCTGAAAGTAACCTCCGATTTTGGAACCGAAAGCTGAGGTTATCCGCTCGCTTATCCTCAAACACACCCGGGTATGTCACATAACCTGCTTTTTGGAATACCCCCCTGATATGTGCCTGACATTCACATTGTTTATGTAGCTTTCTTTTATCCTAACCTACTAAAGACAGATTTGCCTGCCACGTGGCAGCTGCTCAGAAGTCAGTGTAGGAACTCTCGGAAAGTGGTAGGCATGTTATCATGCTGAGCTGACAGGGTTTTTCACAGGTATTTCACCCTGAACATCCGTTTGTTCAGGGTGAAATACTGGACTGAGCTCGGTGGGTTAGGTCTTTATCCTGCATTTACAGGTTTACAAAATGAAAACAGTGCCCGATATTTTAGACTTTCCGTTCCATTTTTGAGGAGTTTTTAAATACCGAGGTCTTGGCCAAACATCTGTGAGCTGGCTCTGTGTTAAGACCTTACACTGTATGCACAAAACATCTGCAAAGCTCAAGTGAGATCTCACATGTATCTACTTTATGAGTGCCAGCATGAAGGCCTAAAACAGAGATAAAATGTTGTTGCAAGGAAGAATTTCTAAGTTTTAAAGGGATAGTTTCCCCAAAATTAAAATTATATCATCATTTACTCCATGTCATTCCAAACCTGTATGTGGTTCTTTATGAACACAATGAGACCATTTGAAGACATGTTCTCCTCTCTGCAACACACACATTAAACTGAATGAAATCATTTGAAAACACTCTCTACATCTCACATGAACTCTTTCATGATTTTAATGAATAGTATATTTGTCACTTTGAGCTAAAATTATTTTAAATAACCATTTTTATGGCACTTTTTCGTCATTTTTGAGTGTCTCAGTCCTCAATAACTTTCGTTATATTTTAGGAGTAGAAGTAGAATAGTATAGTAAAGTATATAGTATAGTAAAAATGACAGAATTCTCACCTATACCTTTAAGTCTTCCTTTATAGTTCATACATTTCTAGGCTACCATAGCGTTAATATGGCCGTCATTTCATAGAATGAATAAGAGAAGTGTGTTTGCTTTGGGTGCAAGTTATGTTAGTGCTTAACATATTAAATCAATGTTCTTGTTTGCATTTGAAGCAGCTGTATTAAAACAAATGGTTGAATATCGCCCGAGGATAAACATGAATAATTACAAAACATCGCCATGCTGTAGATACTTTGAAGAGTATTCATCTTCGGTTATGAGGCACATGAAGTGAAGTGTTTGCTTTGATTTCTAAACACAGCTGTTAATCACTGCGAGACCTTCAGTCTGCCTTCTAAAGCTGAACAGTCAGTGTTTTCACATCTTATATTAGGCTCTTTAAATGTCCTTACAAAGTGCTTTGAGATGTACAACTCCGATTAAATAAGCACTTCACTCTCTCTGTACTTGTAAACTAGATGAATCTAAGAACGGACAGTATTATTAAAGAGATAGTCGCCCCAAAAATGAAAACACTGTCATCATTCACTCACTAAGAATGCTAAGAATGTTGATAACCAAATGGTTTAATTTCAGTTGACTTCCATGTGCAAAAAAATACAACTGAAGTCAATGGGAACGGAAACGTTTTGTTTACCAACCTTCTTTAAAATAGCTTCTGTCATGTTTCAGAGTTTTGGAACAACATGAGGGTGAGTAAATTATGACAGAATTTTGATTCCTTTAAACTAAAGAATAAAGGTGCGCTCAGTCATTTTTTGCGCAAAAGTTTTAATCAATAGTACCTTAAAGTGATGCCTGCCGCCATGTTGAGATCACATGACCTGCTTGTTATAACAACAACATGTTTGCTTTATATAGCGCTTTCAGAGCTCAAGGCGCTTTAGAAAGCATAAACATCTAAGTACATCTAAACAGAACAAGTAAATCAAACAATATAAGAACATATACAATAAACAAACCACAGACACAACATAACAACGGAGCCCGAGTCAAAAGCATAGTCTGGAGTGACGGATTGGCATGTGCGCGACCAGACAGTCCAGTGGAAAAATAAAATGTCCAAACAAACAGTTTTCCCACTGGAACGCTGGAAAAAGTTGCGACGCAGCTCACATGCCACAAACCAAGTATGAACGTCGGGCAGAGTGCAAACACACGACGGTCACAGCAGAAAATAGTAAACAATTTCATGCTTCCACACCAGTAGGTGTCAGTATGAGGTCTAAATCAACTGGGACGAGGAAGTCTGAGTGCACCTTTAAATAAATATCATGCTTTTTTGCGGTTATGACTCATCATAGGGCCTTCTGGGAGTTTTATCGCGTGAAGGATTTGTTACTCCCTCTGCCTCTCCGAACAGGGCCGAGCTCCAAGCATAATGTTTCTCGACAGAGTCGGCCAGGGCGACGCTGCAGATCTGAGATCCTCACGATTGCCCGCTCTGACCCTCTTCCCAGAAATAAACAAACACACGTGCTCACTGTAAACCAGTCTTAAGCACCTTGCCAAAGACACACACAGTCAGCCGCAAAATATTTAGTATCACTGAGATTTAAACATAATTTGTCAGAATGCGAATTTGCAAAACATGCCTTAACGTCTGCTCACGTCATGGAGAGAATTACTCTTCGGAGGGCTGCTAAAGCCCCTCAAATCCTGCCTGAATCTGATTAGGACCAAAATCGCTTTCCCTTAATCCCTCTCCTGGAAATGCACGAATGCAGTGGTAAAAGATGTTTCTTGCAATGATCTGATTCATGGCAATTTGAAACGTTCTGCATTACCACATCAAAAACAAGCGACTGGCTCTTAAGCTCGCCGTCTGGTACAGGAAGCTTTGATTGACTCAGAGTTGCCGAGTGACTGACTGGTTTGAATTTGCTGTAAAATCCTTTATCCCAAAACGAAGGATTTACCAAATTTGTAAATAAAACATTTTGTGTGCAGAATTCCAGAAAAATGTTGTATTTATATACACACCAGAAAGTCCAAAATGTTTCTTGAGCAATGAATCAGCATATTAGAAGGATTTATGTGTCCCTGAAGGCTGGAGTAATGGTTGACGAAAATTCAGCTTTGCGTCACAGAAATAAATAGCGTTTTAAAATACATAAAAACAGAAAACTATGGAAGCCTGTTTCAAAAAAAAAAAAAAAATTCTCTCACAAACGCGAGTTTATATCTCGACTTTTTTCTCTCGCAATTCTGAAATTTTTTTTTCTCGCAATTTTTAGTTTATAGCATGCAATACTGACTTTATAACTCGCAACTGTGAGTTTGTATCATGCAATTCTAAGAAAAAACTATAAGCAAGCTTATATCTCGCAATTCTGACTTCATTTCTCAGAACTTTATAACTCACAATTACGAAATGTATATCTCACAATTCTGAGAAAAAAAAAAGTCAGAATTGGGAGATGTAAACTCGCAATAGCAAGTAAAAAAATGTCACAATTACCGTTTTTTATTTATTTTTATTCAGTGGTGGAAATGAGCTTCCATAGAAAACGTTATATTGTAAAAATATTTTGCCATAATACTCCATTTACAGTCATAAAAAAATCAGCATTGATGAATATAAGAATCTTTTTTGTTCAAACACATATCCCAAACTTTTTTTAATAAATAAAAATCGAATTAATAATTAATACATGATACAGAACGATAATTCCTTAATTTAACTGCATATTTTTTTTTAAATAATGACCTGCACTAAATTAACATATTCAATTGAGAAAAATCATGACAAGAATAATGGTCTCACACATTATGTAGTTGGTGAGATCTAATTGCTTTGTTTCTCATGACAGTGTGACTGACATTGCTGATGGAACAGTTATTAGATGTCATGTACTTCATAAAACCCTTCACCGTTAATCTCACAGCTTGTGTTTTGTCCTCACCATTCATTCAAAGCAACCAAATCAGGCCAGGACTAGAGGAGACAGCACAGTTTAGACTGATTGTGAAGCATGTAAACCACAGGTGAAGTTCAGGACAGCCTCTAAACCAGCACAAGACTGTTGTTACCTGGAAAAAAAAGGAAACTAGTTAGGGAACAGACACGTGCTTCTGTGTTTAAAACTCGAAGAGGAGGCGGGTGGGATGGAAAGAGTCTGGAGAGGATTCCCCTCACCACCCATTGAGTCTGTTAATGCATTTCTCACAAATTAACTAATTTCTGAGAACTCACAAATGAGAACTCCTCCAACACAACAGACCTGTAATGAGTAGCATGTGCTTATTGTTTCTTTTCCTCTCTCATTAAATGCATTTGACAGTATCGTGCAAGCAGAAGGGAGGCTTTTTGCTAGTTAGTGGTGCTTGTTAAGACACAAATCACTATTACTATTGTGCTCACTTAGGGTTAGACATTTACACCCTAGAAACCACTCAGATTACAAGAGGAACCACTTAGCAACACACTAACAGCTACTCATAGCACCCTAGAAACCACAGAAATAGAACACCAGCTAGATGGTTAAGTTTTGCAACGAAACTCATTTTCTTTAAAATATGTCAAAATCTAGCTGGCTAGTTTATGTATTGAAACCTAGTGAATTTGATCGTTTCATTCCCATGACAAGAGATTGCATCTGATCACAGGTGTGCTTCACAGCTGAGTTTTGTTGCTCATCAAAAAGCTACATTTTTTGATGGACTTTTAAATGAAAAAAAAAAAAAAAAAAAGGTTCACCTCCAAATACAGAGTTGAATAAATAATGATGTAGTCCTCTTGATGTTACCTTCCCTTTTAAGACAATCCAGAGCTGAAGGCTTACTTCAAAGAGAGAATATGAGATATTATCACATCCATGAAACTGACGACATCTGTATTTGTCTCACCCTTTTTAAACAACACAGATTTGGTCACTGCAAAAAATGATCATATCTCTAGAATAAACTTTTCGTGCCATCTTTATCTCAGAAGTTTGATGTTCTCTGTCTTGAAACAACATCATTACCTCTACAATGCACAGGGCCGTTTATAGCAAAAAAGCAATGATTTAATTACTCAAAAAAGTAATACTACAGCATCAACTTAGATCACACTCTAAAAGAAATGTTCCTGCATTACATTTAAAAAAACTGTTATTTTAAGTTGTATTAATATTATAATAATATTTGATCATAATTACTTAGCTTCAGTGTCACGTGATCCTTCAGAAATCATTCTAATATGATGATTTGGTGCTCAAGAAACATCTATTATTATCAATGTTGAAAACAGTTGTGCTGCTTAATATTTTTGTGGAACCATGAAACTGATTTTTTTCAAGATTGTTTGATGAACAAGAAAGTTTAAAAGAACAAAAATAGAAATTTTGTGTAATAATGTAAAAACCTTTACTGTCACTTTTTTGATCAATTTAATGCATCACTGCATAAAAGTATTAATTCTTTAAAAAAATCTTACATATAATATTTTGTAATGAAACAACATGCATACATTTTTATGCATGAATTAAGTGTCCAAATACCTTTCGGTGTCAATGTAATGTCGTTGTTAACAGGTCTCCTCTACTAGTCTCTCTGACTCATCAGATCTTAATTTAGACATTGAAGCAAACTATGAAGTGACTGAGATGCGCCGTCATTCGCCTGCAGATTCCTGTAATTATCACAGCATTATAATCCACATCCTAAGCATATCTCACAGCTTATTTTGTGCTCAACACATGGGAATGGGACAGCGGCCAATGTGTTTTCAGTTCTTGGATCTGTAAACGGAGGTTTTATTTGACATGGAGCCCGGTTCACATATCAAAGGGCCTTAATATGTCCCGTCCCTGTAGTATATTCATTTCTGTGTTGTTTACAATGAGTCATGAACTGGTTGTGTATGTTACAATGCTTCCCAGCAGTGGTGCAAGTCAGACATTATATTCTAACTATAGCTGCTATGTAATATGTGGTCAGACAGTGCTGAATTCAGTGGTCTGTGTTAATAGCATGAGTAAATGTTTACAGAGCTGGCAACCGTCGGATGGGTGGGCTATCAAACACAGGCCTGATGTAGAGCAGAATGTCTCATCACGTGCCATGATTCAGACTTTGCAGTGATGAAACTAAATTTTCTGTATGTCTGAATTGTTCATACATAATTTTTTTTGAGATTATTCATAAGTTCATACAGAGAAAATTATATATTAATAGAATAATTCAACCTAAAATTCAAATGTTTGGGATAAGTAAGATTCCCTTTCATGGGAACTTCGAACTGCGTCCTCTAGGGGTCGCTATGGGG
>NW_015555818.1:135243-135623 GCF_001515605.1 Sinocyclocheilus anshuiensis
GGAAATAGCTGAGGAGGGCAAAGAAGCTGAGGCTGAGCCTTCCCAATCCTCCTGCCCTGCGTATGATGAGTTTTTGGAAATTATGGATCGCGCCACGGCGAGGCTTTACTTGCCGTGAAGCGGGTGAAGAACGTGACGTCGCGAAGTATCTCGATGAACGTTATTTTTCTGGCATAACCCTCCAGCTCAGGTGAGCCTTCCCTTCTTCCTGTTTTTCCATATAAAGATTTAGAAGGAATGGAAGAGACCGTTTTTCCTCACGCATCCATCGATTCCATATCTCTGTCTAATAAGCGGTTATGAGAAGATGCCCCTATAGAGAGACGCTGGCCAGCTATCTCTCTATGGGTGAGACGTCCTCTAAGACTCCCCTCCTTGAC